>NW_026961088.1:0-151670 GCF_021018805.1 Prinia subflava | reverse complement strand
AGCAGGTACGTGTCTTCAAGAGCTTCTCTGCTCGCTGCAAGTACAGAGAACAAACAGGGTTTGTTTCTTGAGAAAACCGACACAGCAACAGCAAAGCATAGTGTTCTACAGAGCTCTTCCATGGAAAACAAGCAATTTAGATCCTAAAACCTTTGCTCTTGCTCTGCAGACGAGGAATACACCAACTGGTACAAAATATACTTCACTAGTGGAAAAGGGGCAAGAAAGTGTCTGCAGCAGCTTTTCTGCTCGCTGGAAACACATACAACTAACAAGGCTTGTGTCTTGAGAAAACCAACACAGCAACAGCAAAGCACAGTGTTCTACATATCTCTTCCAAGGAAATCAAGCAATTTAGGTCCTAAAACCTTTGCTCCTGCTCTCCAGACGAGGAATACACCAACTGGTACAAAATATACGTCAGTAGTGGAGAAAGCAGGTACGTGTCTTCAAGAGCTTCTCTGCTCGCTGCAAGTACAGAGAACAAACAGGGTTTGTTTCTTGAGAAAACCGACACAGCAACAGCAAAGCATAGTGTTCTACAGAGCTCTTCCATGGAAATCAAGGAATTTAGGTCCTAACACCTTTGCTCTTGCTCTGCAGACGAGGAATACACCAACTGGTACAAAATATACTTCACTTGTGGAAAAGGGGCAAGAAAGTGTCTGCAGCAGCTTCTCTGCTTGCTGCAAACACAGACAACCAACAGGACTTGTGTCTTGAGAAAACCAACACAGCAACAGCAAAGCATAGTGTTCTACATAGCCCTTCCATGGAAAACAAGCAATTTAGATCCTAAAACCTTTGCTCTTGCTCTGCAGACAAGGAATACACCAACTGGTACAAAATATACTTCACTTGTGGAAAAGGGGCAAGAAAGTGTCTGCAGCAGCTTCTCTGCTTGCTGAAAACACAGGGAACAAATAGGGTTTGTGTCTTTAGAAAACCAACACAGCAACAGCAAAGCATAGTGTTCTACAGAGCTCTTCCATGGAAAACAAGCAATTTAGATCCTAAAACCTTTGCTCTTGCTCTGCAGACGAGGAATACACCAACTGGTACAAAATACACTTCACTAGTGGAAAAGGAGCAAGAAAGTGTCTGCAGCAGCTTCTCTGCTTGCTGAAAACACAGAGAACAAACAGGGCTTGTGTCTTGAGAAAACCAACACAGCAACAGCAAAGCATAGTGTTCTACATAGCTCTTCCATGGAAAACAAGCAATTTAGATCCTAAAACCTTTACTCTTGCTCTGCAGACGAGGAATACACCAACTGGTACAAAATATACTTCACTTGTGGAAAAGGGGCAAGAAAGTGTCTGCAGCAGCTTCTCTGCTGGCTGGAAACACATACAACTAACAAGGCTTGTGTCTTGAGAAAACCAACACAGTAACAGCAAAGCACAGTGTTCTACATATCTCTTCCAAGGAAATCAAGCAATTTAGGTCCTAAAACCTTTGCTCCTGCTCTCCAGACGAGGAATACACCAACTGGTACAAAATATACGTCAGTAGTGGAGAAAGCAGGTACGTGTCTTCAAGAGCTTCTCTGCTCGCTGCAAGTACAGAGAACAAACAGGGTTTGTTTCTTGAGAAAACCAACACAGCAACAGCAAAGCATAGTGTTCTACAGAGCTCTTCCATGGAAATCAAGCAATTTAGGTCCTAACACCTTTGCTCTTGCTCTGCAGACGAGGAATACACCAACTGGTACAAAATATACTTCACTTGTGGAAAAGGGGCAAGAAAGTGTCTGCAGCAGCTTCTCTGCTTGCTGAAAACACAGGGAACAAACAGGGTTTGTGTCTTGAGAAAACCAACACAGCAACAGCAAAGCACAGTGTTCTACATATCTCTTCAAAGGAAATCAAGCAATTTAGGTCCTAAAACCTTTGCTCTTGCTCTGCAGACAAGGAATACACCAACTGGTACAAAATATACTTCACTTGTGGAAAAGGGGCAAGAAAGTGTCTGCAGCAGCTTCTCTGCTTGCTGAAAACACAGGGAACAAACAGGGTTTGTGTCTTTAGAAAACCAACACAGCAACAGCAAAGCATAGTGTTCTACATAGCTCTTCCATGGAAATCAAGCAATTTAGATCCTAAAACCTTTGCTCTTGCTCTGCAGACGAGGAATACACCAACTGGTACAAAATATACTTCACTTGTGGAAAAGGGGCAAGAAAGTGTCTGCAGCAGCTTCTCTGCTTGCTGAAAACACAGGGAACAAACAGGGTTTGTGTCTTGAGAAAACCAACACAGCAACAGCAAAGCACAGTGTTCTACATATCTCTTCCAAGGAAATCAAGCAATTTAGGTCCTAAAACCTTTGCTCCTGCTCTCCAGACGAGGAATACACCAACTGGTACAAAATATACTTCACTAGTGGAAAAGGAGCAAGAAAGTGTCTGCAGCAGCTTCTCTGCTTGCTGAAAACACAGAGAACAAACAGGGTTTGTGTCTTTAGAAAACCAACACAGCAACAGCAAAGCATAGTGTTCTACAGAGCTCTTCCATGGAAAACAAGCAATTTAGATCCTAAAACCTTTGCTCTTGCTCTGCAGACGAGGAATACACCAACTGGTACAAAATATACTTCACTTGTGGAAAAGGGGCAAGAAAGTGTCTGCAGCAGCTTCTCTGCTTGCTGAAAACACAGGGAACAAACAGGGTTTGTGTCTTGAGAAAACCAACAAAGCAACAGCAAAGCACAGTGTTCTACATATCTCTTCCATGGAAATCAAGCAATTTAAGTCCTAAAACCTTTGCTCTTGCTTTGCAGACGAGGAACACACCAACTCTTGTGAAAAAGGGGCAAGAAAGTGTCTGCAGCAGCTTCTCTGCTTGCTGAAAACACAGGGAACAAACAGGGTTTGTGTCTTGAGAAAACCAACACAGCAACAGCAAAGCATAGTGTTCTACATAGCTCTTCCATGGAAAACAAGCAATTTAGATCCTAAAACCTTTGCTCTTGCTCTGCAGACGAGGAATACACAAACTGGTACAAAATATACTTCACTAGTGGAAAAGGAGCAAGAAAGTGTCTGCAGCAGCTTCTCTGCTTGCTGAAAACACAGGGAACAAACAGGGCTTGTGTGTTTAGAAACCAACACAGCAACAGCAAAGCATAGTGTTCTTAATACTCTTCCAATGAAATCAAGCAATTTAGGTCCTAAAACCTTTGCTCTTGCTCTGCAGACGAGGAACACACCAACTGGTACAAAATATACTTCACTTGTGAAAAAGGGGCAAGAAAGTGTCTGCAGCAGCTTCTCTGCTTGCTGCAAACACAGACAACCAACAGGACTTGTGTCTTGAGAAAACCAACACAGCAACAGCAAAGCATAGTGTTCTACATAGCTCTTCCATGGAAAACAAGCAATTTAGATCCTAAAACCTTTGCTCTTGCTCTGCAGACGAGGAATACACCAACTGGTACAAAATATACTTCACTAGTGGAAAAGGGGCAAGAAAGTGTCTGCAGCAGCTTTTCTGCTCGCTGGAAACACATACAACTAACAAGGCTTGTGTCTTGAGAAAACCAACACAGCAACAGCAAAGCACAGTGTTCTACATATCTCTTCCAAGGAAATCAAGCAATTTAGGTCCTAAAACCTTTGCTCCTGCTCTCCAGACGAGGAATACACCAACTGGTACAAAATATACTTCACTAGTGGAAAAGGAGCAAGAAAGTGTCTGCAGCAGCTTCTCTGCTTGCTGAAAACACAGAGAACAAACAGGGTTTGTGTCTTTAGAAAACCAACACAGCAACAGCAAAGCATAGTGTTCTACAGAGCTCTTCCATGGAAAACAAGCAATTTAGATCCTAAAACCTTTGCTCTTGCTCTGCAGACGAGGAATACACCAACTGGTACAAAATATACTTCACTTGTGGAAAAGGGGCAAGAAAGTGTCTGCAGCAGCTTCTCTGCTTGCTGAAAACACAGGGAACAAACAGGGTTTGTGTCTTGAGAAAACCAACAAAGCAACAGCAAAGCACAGTGTTCTACATATCTCTTCCATGGAAATCAAGCAATTTAAGTCCTAAAACCTTTGCTCTTGCTTTGCAGACGAGGAACACACCAACTGGTACAAAATATACTTCACTTGTGAAAAAGGGGCAAGAAAGTGTCTGCAGCAGCTTCTCTGCTTGCTGAAAACACAGGGAACAAACAGGGTTTGTGTCTTGAGAAAACCAACACAGCAACAGCAAAGCATAGTGTTCTACATAGCTCTTCCATGGAAAACAAGCAATTTAGATCCTAAAACCTTTGCTCTTGCTCTGCAGACGAGGAATACACAAACTGGTACAAAATATACTTCACTAGTGGAAAAGGAGCAAGAAAGTGTCTGCAGCAGCTTCTCTGCTTGCTGAAAACACAGGGAACAAACAGGGCTTGTGTGTTTAGAAACCAACACAGCAACAGCAAAGCATAGTGTTCTTAATAGCTCTTCCAATGAAATCAAGCAATTTAGGTCCTAAAACCTTTGCTCTTGCTCTGCAGACGAGGAACACACCAACTGGTACAAAATATACTTCACTTGTGAAAAAGGGGCAAGAAAGTGTCTGCAGCAGCTTCTCTGCTTGCTGCAAACACAGACAACCAACAGGACTTGTGTCTTGAGAAAACCAACACAGCAACAGCAAAGCATAGTGTTCTACATAGCTCTTCCATGGAAAACAAGCAATTTAGATCCTAAAACCTTTGCTCTTGCTCTGCAGACGAGGAATACACCAACTGGTACAAAATATACTTCACTAGTGGAAAAGGGGCAAGAAAGTGTCTGCAGCAGCTTTTCTGCTCGCTGGAAACACATACAACTAACAAGGCTTGTGTCTTGAGAAAACCAACACAGCAACAGCAAAGCACAGTGTTCTACATATCTCTTCCAAGGAAATCAAGCAATTTAGGTCCTAAAACCTTTGCTCCTGCTCTCCAGACGAGGAATACACCAACTGGTACAAAATATACGTCAGTAGTGGAGAAAGCAGGTACGTGTCTTCAAGAGCTTCTCTGCTCGCTGCAAGTACAGAGAACAAACAGGGTTTGTTTCTTGAGAAAACCGACACAGCAACAGCAAAGCATAGTGTTCTACAGAGCTCTTCCATGGAAATCAAGGAATTTAGGTCCTAACACCTTTGCTCTTGCTCTGCAGACGAGGAATACACCAACTGGTACAAAATATACTTCACTTGTGGAAAAGGGGCAAGAAAGTGTCTGCAGCAGCTTCTCTGCTTGCTGCAAACACAGACAACCAACAGGACTTGTGTCTTGAGAAAACCAACACAGCAACAGCAAAGCATAGTGTTCTACATAGCCCTTCCATGGAAAACAAGCAATTTAGATCCTAAAACCTTTGCTCTTGCTCTGCCGACAAGGGAATACACCAACTGGTACAAAATATACTTCACTTGTGGAAAAGGGGCAAGAAAGTGTCTGCAGCAGCTTCTCTGCTTGCTGAAAACACAGGGAACAAACAGGGTTTGTGTCTTGAGAAAACCAACACAGCAACAGCAAAGCACAGTGTTCTACATATCTCTTCAAAGGAAATCAAGCAATTTAGGTCCTAAAACCTTTGCTCTTGCTCTGCAGACAAGGAATACACCAAATGGTACAAAATATACTTCACTTGTGGAAAAGGGGCAAGAAAGTGTCTGCAGCAGCTTCTCTGCTTGCTGAAAACACAGGGAACAAACAGGGTTTGTGTCTTTAGAAAACCAACACAGCAACAGCAAAGCATAGTGTTCTACATAGCTCTTCCATGGAAATCAAGCAATTTAGATCCTAAAACCTTTGCTCTTGCTCTGCAGACGAGGAATACACCAACTGGTACAAAATATACTTCACTTGTGGAAAAAGGGGCAAGAAAGTGTCTGCAGCAGCTTCTCTGCTTGCTGAAAACACAGGGAACAAACAGGGTTTGTGTCTTGAGAAAACCAACACAGCAACAGCAAAGCACAGTGTTCTACATATCTCTTCCAAGGAAATCAAGCAATTTAGGTCCTAAAACCTTTGCTCCTGCTCTCCAGACGAGGAATACACCAACTGGTACAAAATATACTTCACTAGTGGAAAAGGAGCAAGAAAGTGTCTGCAGCAGCTTCTCTGCTTGCTGAAAACACAGAGAACAAACAGGGTTTGTGTCTTTAGAAAACCAACACAGCAACAGCAAAGCATAGTGTTCTACAGAGCTCTTCCATGGAAAACAAGCAATTTAGATCCTAAAACCTTTGCTCTTGCTCTGCAGACGAGGAATACACCAACTGGTACAAAATATACTTCACTTGTGGAAAAGGGGCAAGAAAGTGTCTGCAGCAGCTTCTCTGCTTGCTGAAAACACAGGGAACAAACAGGGTTTGTGTCTTGAGAAAACCAACAAAGCAACAGCAAAGCACAGTGTTCTACATATCTCTTCCATGGAAATCAAGCAATTTAAGTCCTAAAACCTTTGCTCTTGCTTTGCAGACGAGGAACACACCAACTGGTACAAAATATACTTCACTTGTGAAAAAGGGGCAAGAAAGTGTCTGCAGCAGCTTCTCTGCTTGCTGAAAACACAGGGAACAAACAGGGTTTGTGTCTTGAGAAAACCAACACAGCAACAGCAAAGCATAGTGTTCTACATAGCTCTTCCATGGAAAACAAGCAATTTAGATCCTAAAACCTTTGCTCTTGCTCTGCAGACGAGGAATACACAAACTGGTACAAAATATACTTCACTAGTGGAAAAGGAGCAAGAAAGTGTCTGCAGCAGCTTCTCTGCTTGCTGAAAACACAGGGAACAAACAGGGCTTGTGTGTTTAGAAACCAACACAGCAACAGCAAAGCATAGTGTTCTTAATAGCTCTTCCAATGAAATCAAGCAATTTAGGTCCTAAAACCTTTGCTCTTGCTCTGCAGACGAGGAACACACCAACTGGTACAAAATATACTTCACTTGTGAAAAAGGGGCAAGAAAGTGTCTGCAGCAGCTTCTCTGCTTGCTGCAAACACAGACAACCAACAGGACTTGTGTCTTGAGAAAACCAACACAGCAACAGCAAAGCATAGTGTTCTACATAGCTCTTCCATGGAAAACAAGCAATTTAGATCCTAAAACCTTTGCTCTTGCTCTGCAGACGAGGAATACACCAACTGGTACAAAATATACTTCGCTAGTGGAAAAGGGGCAAGAAAGTGTCTGCAGCAGCTTTTCTGCTCGCTGGAAACACATACAACTAACAAGGCTTGTGTCTTGAGAAAACCAACACAGCAACAGCAAAGCACAGTGTTCTACATATCTCTTCCAAGGAAATCAAGCAATTTAGGTCCTAAAACCTTTGCTCCTGCTCTCCAGACGAGGAATACACCAACTGGTACAAAATATACGTCAGTAGTGGAGAAAGCAGGTACGTGTCTTCAAGAGCTTCTCTGCTCGCTGCAAGTACAGAGAACAAACAGGGTTTGTTTCTTGAGAAAACCGACACAGCAACAGCAAAGCATAGTGTTCTACAGAGCTCTTCCATGGAAATCAAGGAATTTAGGTCCTAACACCTTTGCTCTTGCTCTGCAGACGAGGAATACACCAACTGGTACAAAATATACTTCACTTGTGGAAAAGGGGCAAGAAAGTGTCTGCAGCAGCTTCTCTGCTTGCTGCAAACACAGACAACCAACAGGACTTGTGTCTTGAGAAAACCAACACAGCAACAGCAAAGCATAGTGTTCTACATAGCCCTTCCATGGAAAACAAGCAATTTAGATCCTAAAACCTTTGCTCTTGCTCTGCCGACAAGGAATACACCAACTGGTACAAAATATACTTCACTTGTGGAAAAGGGGCAAGAAAGTGTCTGCAGCAGCTTCTCTGCTTGCTGAAAACACAGGGAACAAACAGGGTTTGTGTCTTGAGAAAACCAACACAGCAACAGCAAAGCATAGTGTTCTACATAGCTCTTCCAAGGAAATCAAGCAATTTAGGTCCTAAAACCTTTGCTCTTGCTCTGCAGACAAGGAATACACCAACTGGTACAAAATATACTTCACTTGTGGAAAAAAGGCAAGAAAGTGTCTGCAGCAGCTTCTCTGCTTGCTGAAAACACAGGGAACAAACAGGGTTTGTGTCTTTAGAAAACCAACACAGCAACAGCAAAGCATAGTGTTCTACAGAGCTCTTCCATGGAAAACAAGCAATTTAGATCCTAAAACCTTTGCTCTTGCTCTGCAGACGAGGAATACACCAACTGGTACAAAATATACTTCACTAGTGGAAAAGGAGCAAGAAAGTGTCTGCAGCAGCTTCTCTGCTTGCTGAAAACACAGGGAACAAACAGGGTTTGTGTCTTGAGAAAACCAACACAGCAACAGCAAAGCACAGTGTTCTACATATCTCTTCCAAGGAAATCAAGCAATTTAGGTCCTAAAACCTTTGCTCTTGCTCTGCAGACAAGGAATACACCAACTGGTACAAAATATACTTCACTTGTGGAAAAGGGGCAAGAAAGTGTCTGCAGCAGCTTCTCTGCTTGCTGAAAACACAGGGAACAAACAGGGTTTGTGTCTTTAGAAAACCAACACAGCAACAGCAAAGCATAGTGTTCTACATAGCTCTTCCATGGAAATCAAGCAATTTAGATCCTAAAACCTTTGCTCTTGCTCTGCAGACGAGGAATACACCAACTGGTACAAAATATACTTCACTTGTGGAAAAGGGGCAAGAAAGTGTCTGCAGCAGCTTCTCTGCTTGCTGAAAACACAGGGAACAAACAGGGTTTGTGTCTTGAGAAAACCAACACAGCAACAGCAAAGCACAGTGTTCTACATATCTCTTCCAAGGAAATCAAGCAATTTAGGTCCTAAAACCTTTGCTCCTGCTCTCCAGACGAGGAATACACCAACTGGTACAAAATATACTTCACTAGTGGAAAAGGAGCAAGAAAGTGTCTGCAGCAGCTTCTCTGCTTGCTGAAAACACAGAGAACAAACAGGGCTTGTGTCTTGAGAAAACCAACACAGCAACAGCAAAGCATAGTGTTCTACATAGCTCTTCCATGGAAATCAAGCAATTTAGATCCTAAAACCTTTGCTCTTGCTCTGCAGACGAGGAATACACCAACTGGTACAAAATATACTTCACTTGTGGAAAAGGGGCAAGAAAGTGTCTGCAGCAGCTTCTCTGCTTGCTGAAAACACAGGGAACAAACAGGGTTTGTGTCTTGAGAAAACCAACACAGCAACAGCAAAGCATAGTGTTCTACAGAGCTCTTCCATGGAAAACAAGCAATTTAGATCCTAAAACCTTTGCTCTTGCTCTGCAGACGAGGAATACACCAACTGGTACAAAATATACTTCACTTGTGGAAAAGGGGCAAGAAAGTGTCTGCAGCAGCTTCTCTGCTTGCTGAAAACACAGGGAACAAACAGGGTTTGTGTCTTGAGAAAACCAACAAAGCAACAGCAAAGCACAGTGTTCTACATATCTCTTCCATGGAAATCAAGCAATTTAAGTCCTAAAACCTTTGCTCTTGCTTTGCAGACGAGGAACACACCAACTGGTACAAAATATACTTCACTTGTGAAAAAGGGGCAAGAAAGTGTCTGCAGCAGCTTCTCTGCTTGCTGAAAACACAGGGAACAAACAGGGTTTGTGTCTTGAGAAAACCAACACAGCAACAGCAAAGCATAGTGTTCTACATAGCTCTTCCATGGAAAACAAGCAATTTAGATCCTAAAACCTTTGCTCTTGCTCTGCAGACGAGGAATACACCAACTGGTACAAAATATACTTCACTAGTGGAAAAGGAGCAAGAAAGTGTCTGCAGCAGCTTCTCTGCTTGCTGAAAACACAGGGAACAAACAGGGCTTGTGTGTTTAGAAACCAACACAGCAACAGCAAAGCATAGTGTTCTTAATAGCTCTTCCAATGAAATCAAGCAATTTAGGTCCTAAAACCTTTGCTCTTGCTCTGCAGACGAGGAACACACCAACTGGTACAAAATATACTTCACTTGTGAAAAAGGGGCAAGAAAGTGTCTGCAGCAGCTTCTCTGCTTGCTGCAAACACAGACAACCAACAGGACTTGTGTCTTGAGAAAACCAACACAGCAACAGCAAAGCATAGTGTTCTACATAGCTCTTCCATGGAAAACAAGCAATTTAGATCCTAAAACCTTTGCTCTTGCTCTGCAGACGAGGAATACACCAACTGGTACAAAATATACTTCGCTAGTGGAAAAGGGGCAAGAAAGTGTCTGCAGCAGCTTTTCTGCTCGCTGGAAACACATACAACTAACAAGGCTTGTGTCTTGAGAAAACCAACACAGCAACAGCAAAGCACAGTGTTCTACATATCTCTTCCAAGGAAATCAAGCAATTTAGGTCCTAAAACCTTTGCTCCTGCTCTCCAGACGAGGAATACACCAACTGGTACAAAATATACGTCAGTAGTGGAGAAAGCAGGTACGTGTCTTCAAGAGCTTCTCTGCTCGCTGCAAGTACAGAGAACAAACAGGGTTTGTTTCTTGAGAAAACCGACACAGCAACAGCAAAGCATAGTGTTCTACAGAGCTCTTCCATGGAAATCAAGGAATTTAGGTCCTAACACCTTTGCTCTTGCTCTGCAGACGAGGAATACACCAACTGGTACAAAATATACTTCACTTGTGGAAAAGGGGCAAGAAAGTGTCTGCAGCAGCTTCTCTGCTTGCTGCAAACACAGACAACCAACAGGACTTGTGTCTTGAGAAAACCAACACAGCAACAGCAAAGCATAGTGTTCTACATAGCCCTTCCATGGAAAACAAGCAATTTAGATCCTAAAACCTTTGCTCTTGCTCTGCCGACAAGGAATACACCAACTGGTACAAAATATACTTCACTTGTGGAAAAGGGGCAAGAAAGTGTCTGCAGCAGCTTCTCTGCTTGCTGAAAACACAGGGAACAAACAGGGTTTGTGTCTTGAGAAAACCAACACAGCAACAGCAAAGCATAGTGTTCTACATAGCTCTTCCAAGGAAATCAAGCAATTTAGGTCCTAAAACCTTTGCTCTTGCTCTGCAGACAAGGAATACACCAACTGGTACAAAATATACTTCACTTGTG
The DNA here is from genome assembly GCF_021018805.1 of Prinia subflava. Classification (NCBI taxonomy): domain Eukaryota; kingdom Metazoa; phylum Chordata; class Aves; order Passeriformes; family Cisticolidae; genus Prinia; species Prinia subflava. The sequence continues at coordinate 140,590 of NW_026961088.1, read as the reverse complement.
GAAAAAAGGCAAGAAAGTGTCTGCAGCAGCTTCTCTGCTTGCTGAAAACACAGGGAACAAACAGGGTTTGTGTCTTTAGAAAACCAACACAGCAACAGCAAAGCATAGTGTTCTACAGAGCTCTTCCATGGAAAACAAGCAATTTAGATCCTAAAACCTTTGCTCTTGCTCTGCAGACGAGGAATACACCAACTGGTACAAAATATACTTCACTAGTGGAAAAGGAGCAAGAAAGTGTCTGCAGCAGCTTCTCTGCTTGCTGAAAACACAGGGAACAAACAGGGTTTGTGTCTTGAGAAAACCAACACAGCAACAGCAAAGCACAGTGTTCTACATATCTCTTCCAAGGAAATCAAGCAATTTAGGTCCTAAAACCTTTGCTCTTGCTCTGCAGACAAGGAATACACCAACTGGTACAAAATATACTTCACTTGTGGAAAAGGGGCAAGAAAGTGTCTGCAGCAGCTTCTCTGCTTGCTGAAAACACAGGGAACAAACAGGGTTTGTGTCTTTAGAAAACCAACACAGCAACAGCAAAGCATAGTGTTCTACATAGCTCTTCCATGGAAATCAAGCAATTTAGATCCTAAAACCTTTGCTCTTGCTCTGCAGACGAGGAATACACCAACTGGTACAAAATATACTTCACTTGTGGAAAAGGGGCAAGAAAGTGTCTGCAGCAGCTTCTCTGCTTGCTGAAAACACAGGGAACAAACAGGGTTTGTGTCTTGAGAAAACCAACACAGCAACAGCAAAGCACAGTGTTCTACATATCTCTTCCAAGGAAATCAAGCAATTTAGGTCCTAAAACCTTTGCTCCTGCTCTCCAGACGAGGAATACACCAACTGGTACAAAATATACTTCACTAGTGGAAAAGGAGCAAGAAAGTGTCTGCAGCAGCTTCTCTGCTTGCTGAAAACACAGAGAACAAACAGGGTTTGTGTCTTTAGAAAACCAACACAGCAACAGCAAAGCATAGTGTTCTACAGAGCTCTTCCATGGAAAACAAGCAATTTAGATCCTAAAACCTTTGCTCTTGCTCTGCAGACGAGGAATACACCAACTGGTACAAAATATACTTCGCTAGTGGAAAAGGGGCAAGAAAGTGTCTGCAGCAGCTTTTCTGCTCGCTGGAAACACATACAACTAACAAGGCTTGTGTCTTGAGAAAACCAACACAGCAACAGCAAAGCACAGTGTTCTACATATCTCTTCCAAGGAAATCAAGCAATTTAGGTCCTAAAACCTTTGCTCCTGCTCTCCAGACGAGGAATACACCAACTGGTACAAAATATACGTCAGTAGTGGAGAAAGCAGGTACGTGTCTTCAAGAGCTTCTCTGCTCGCTGCAAGTACAGAGAACAAACAGGGTTTGTTTCTTGAGAAAACCGACACAGCAACAGCAAAGCATAGTGTTCTACAGAGCTCTTCCATGGAAATCAAGGAATTTAGGTCCTAACACCTTTGCTCTTGCTCTGCAGACGAGGAATACACCAACTGGTACAAAATATACTTCACTTGTGGAAAAGGGGCAAGAAAGTGTCTGCAGCAGCTTCTCTGCTTGCTGCAAACACAGACAACCAACAGGACTTGTGTCTTGAGAAAACCAACACAGCAACAGCAAAGCATAGTGTTCTACATAGCCCTTCCATGGAAAACAAGCAATTTAGATCCTAAAACCTTTGCTCTTGCTCTGCCGACAAGGAATACACCAACTGGTACAAAATATACTTCACTTGTGGAAAAGGGGCAAGAAAGTGTCTGCAGCAGCTTCTCTGCTTGCTGAAAACACAGGGAACAAACAGGGTTTGTGTCTTGAGAAAACCAACACAGCAACAGCAAAGCATAGTGTTCTACATAGCTCTTCCAAGGAAATCAAGCAATTTAGGTCCTAAAACCTTTGCTCTTGCTCTGCAGACAAGGAATACACCAACTGGTACAAAATATACTTCACTTGTGGAAAAAAGGCAAGAAAGTGTCTGCAGCAGCTTCTCTGCTTGCTGAAAACACAGGGAACAAACAGGGTTTGTGTCTTTAGAAAACCAACACAGCAACAGCAAAGCATAGTGTTCTACAGAGCTCTTCCATGGAAAACAAGCAATTTAGATCCTAAAACCTTTGCTCTTGCTCTGCAGACGAGGAATACACCAACTGGTACAAAATATACTTCACTAGTGGAAAAGGAGCAAGAAAGTGTCTGCAGCAGCTTCTCTGCTTGCTGAAAACACAGGGAACAAACAGGGTTTGTGTCTTGAGAAAACCAACACAGCAACAGCAAAGCACAGTGTTCTACATATCTCTTCCAAGGAAATCAAGCAATTTAGGTCCTAAAACCTTTGCTCTTGCTCTGCAGACAAGGAATACACCAACTGGTACAAAATATACTTCACTTGTGGAAAAGGGGCAAGAAAGTGTCTGCAGCAGCTTCTCTGCTTGCTGAAAACACAGGGAACAAACAGGGTTTGTGTCTTTAGAAAACCAACACAGCAACAGCAAAGCATAGTGTTCTACATAGCTCTTCCATGGAAATCAAGCAATTTAGATCCTAAAACCTTTGCTCTTGCTCTGCAGACGAGGAATACACCAACTGGTACAAACATATACTTCACTTGTGGAAAAGGGGCAAGAAAGTGTCTGCAGCAGCTTCTCTGCTTGCTGAAAACACAGGGAACAAACAGGGTTTGTGTCTTGAGAAAACCAACACAGCAACAGCAAAGCACAGTGTTCTACATATCTCTTCCAAGGAAATCAAGCAATTTAGGTCCTAAAACCTTTGCTCCTGCTCTCCAGACGAGGAATACACCAACTGGTACAAAATATACTTCACTAGTGGAAAAGGAGCAAGAAAGTGTCTGCAGCAGCTTCTCTGCTTGCTGAAAACACAGAGAACAAACAGGGTTTGTGTCTTTAGAAAACCAACACAGCAACAGCAAAGCATAGTGTTCTACAGAGCTCTTCCATGGAAAACAAGCAATTTAGATCCTAAAACCTTTGCTCTTGCTCTGCAGACGAGGAATACACCAACTGGTACAAAATATACTTCGCTAGTGGAAAAGGGGCAAGAAAGTGTCTGCAGCAGCTTTTCTGCTCGCTGGAAACACATACAACTAACAAGGCTTGTGTCTTGAGAAAACCAACACAGCAACAGCAAAGCACAGTGTTCTACATATCTCTTCCAAGGAAATCAAGCAATTTAGGTCCTAAAACCTTTGCTCCTGCTCTCCAGACGAGGAATACACCAACTGGTACAAAATATACGTCAGTAGTGGAGAAAGCAGGTACGTGTCTTCAAGAGCTTCTCTGCTCGCTGCAAGTACAGAGAACAAACAGGGTTTGTTTCTTGAGAAAACCGACACAGCAACAGCAAAGCATAGTGTTCTACAGAGCTCTTCCATGGAAATCAAGGAATTTAGGTCCTAACACCTTTGCTCTTGCTCTGCAGACGAGGAATACACCAACTGGTACAAAATATACTTCACTTGTGGAAAAGGGGCAAGAAAGTGTCTGCAGCAGCTTCTCTGCTTGCTGCAAACACAGACAACCAACAGGACTTGTGTCTTGAGAAAACCAACACAGCAACAGCAAAGCATAGTGTTCTACATAGCCCTTCCATGGAAAACAAGCAATTTAGATCCTAAAACCTTTGCTCGTGCTCTGCCGACAAGGAATACACCAACTGGTACAAAATATACTTCACTTGTGGAAAAGGGGCAAGAAAGTGTCTGCAGCAGCTTCTCTGCTTGCTGAAAACACAGGGAACAAACAGGGTTTGTGTCTTGAGAAAACCAACACAGCAACAGCAAAGCATAGTGTTCTACATAGCTCTTCCATGGAAAACAAACAATTTAGATCCTAAAACCTTTGCTCTTGCTCTGCAGAAGAGGAATACACCAACTGGTACAAAATATACTTCACTTGTGGAAAAGGGGCAAGAAAGTGTCTGCAGCAGCTTCTCTGCTTGCTGAAAACACAGGGAACAAACAGGGTTTGTGTCTTGAGAAAACCAACACAGCAACAGCAAAGCACAGTGTTCTACATATCTCTTCCAAGGAAATCAAGCAATTTAGGTCCTAAAACCTTTGCTCTTGCTCTGCAGACAAGGAATACACCAACTGGTACAAAATATACTTCACTTGTGGAAAAGGGGCAAGAAAGTGTCTGCAGCAGCTTCTCTGCTTGCTGAAAACACAGGGAACAAACAGGGTTTGTGTCTTTAGAAAACCAACACAGCAACAGCAAAGCATAGTGTTCTACATAGCTCTTCCATGGAAAACAAGCAATTTAGATCCTAAAACCTTTGCTCTTGCTCTGCAGACGAGGAATACACCAACTGGTACAAAATATACTTCACTAGTGGAAAAGGAGCAAGAAAGTGTCTGCAGCAGCTTCTCTGCTTGCTGAAAACACAGAGAACAAACAGGGCTTGTGTCTTGAGAAAACCAACACAGCAACAGCAAAGCATAGTGTTCTACATAGCTCTTCCATGGAAAACAAGCAATTTAGATCCTAAAACCTTTGCTCTTGCTCTGCAGACGAGGAATACACCAACTGGTACAAAATATACTTCACTTGTGGAAAAGGGGCAAGAAAGTGTCTGCAGCAGCTTCTCTGCTGGCTGGAAACACATACAACTAACAAGGCTTGTGTCTTGAGAAAACCAACACAGTAACAGCAAAGCACAGTGTTCTACATATCTCTTCCAAGGAAATCAAGCAATTTAGGTCCTAAAACCTTTGCTCCTGCTCTCCAGACGAGGAATACACCAACTGGTACAAAATATACGTCAGTAGTGGAGAAAGCAGGTACGTGTCTTCAAGAGCTTCTCTGCTCGCTGCAAGTACAGAGAACAAACAGGGTTTGTTTCTTGAGAAAACCGACACAGCAACAGCAAAGCATAGTGTTCTACAGAGCTCTTCCATGGAAATCAAGCAATTTAGGTCCTAACACCTTTGCTCTTGCTCTGCAGACGAGGAATACACCAACTGGTACAAAATATACTTCACTTGTGGAAAAGGGGCAAGAAAGTGTCTGCAGCAGCTTCTCTGCTTGCTGAAAACACAGGGAACAAACAGGGTTTGTGTCTTGAGAAAACCAACACAGCAACAGCAAAGCACAGTGTTCTACATATCTCTTCCAAGGAAATCAAGCAATTTAGGTCCTAAAACCTTTGCTCTTGCTCTGCAGACAAGGAATACACCAACTGGTACAAAATATACTTCACTTGTGGAAAAGGGGCAAGAAAGTGTCTGCAGCAGCTTCTCTGCTTGCTGAAAACACAGGGAACAAACAGGGTTTGTGTCTTTAGAAAACCAACACAGCAACAGCAAAGCATAGTGTTCTACATAGCTCTTCCATGGAAATCAAGCAATTTAGATCCTAAAACCTTTGCTCTTGCTCTGCAGACGAGGAATACACCAACTGGTACAAAATATACTTCACTTGTGGAAAAGGGGCAAGAAAGTGTCTGCAGCAGCTTCTCTGCTTGCTGAAAACACAGGGAACAAACAGGGTTTGTGTCTTGAGAAAACCAACACAGCAACAGCAAAGCACAGTGTTCTACATATCTCTTCCAAGGAAATCAAGCAATTTAGGTCCTAAAACCTTTGCTCCTGCTCTCCAGACGAGGAATACACCAACTGGTACAAAATATACTTCACTTGTGGAAAAGGGGCAAGAAAGTGTCTGCAGCAGCTTCTCTGCTTGCTGAAAACACAGGGAACAAACAGGGTTTGTGTCTTTAGAAAACCAACACAGCAACAGCAAAGCATAGTGTTCTACAGAGCTCTTCCATGGAAAACAAGCAATTTAGATCCTAAAACCTTTGCTCTTGCTCTGCAGACGATGAATACACCAACTGGTACAAAATATACTTCACTTGTGGAAAAGGGGCAAGAAAGTGTCTGCAGCAGCTTCTCTGCTTGCTGAAAACACAGGGAACAAACAGGGTTTGTGTCTTGAGAAAACCAACAAAGCAACAGCAAAGCATAGTGTTCTACATATCTCTTCCATGGAAATCAAGCAATTTAAGTCCTAAAACCTTTGCTCTTGCTTTGCAGACGAGGAACACACCAACTGGTACAAAATATACTTCACTTGTGAAAAAGGGGCAAGAAAGTGTCTGCAGCAGCTTCTCTGCTTGCTGAAAACACAGGGAACAAACAGGGTTTGTGTCTTGAGAAAACCAACACAGCAACAGCAAAGCATAGTGTTCTACATAGCTCTTCCATGGAAAACAAGCAATTTAGATCCTAAAACCTTTGCTCTTGCTCTGCAGACGAGGAATACACAAACTGGTACAAAATATACTTCACTAGTGGAAAAGGAGCAAGAAAGTGTCTGCAGCAGCTTCTCTGCTTGCTGAAAACACAGAGAACAAACAGGGCTTGTGTCTTGAGAAAACCAACACAGCAACAGCAAAGCATAGTGTTCTACATAGCTCTTCCATGGAAAACAAGCAATTTAGATCCTAAAACCTTTGCTCTTGCTCTGCAGACGAGGAATACACCAACTGGTACAAAATATACTTCACTTGTGGAAAAGGGGCAAGAAAGTGTCTGCAGCAGCTTCTCTGCTGGCTGGAAACACATACAACTAACAAGGCTTGTGTCTTGAGAAAACCAACACAGTAACAGCAAAGCATAGTGTTCTACATATCTCTTCCAAGGAAATCAAGCAATTTAGGTCCTAAAACCTTTGCTCCTGCTCTCCAGACGAGGAATACACCAACTGGTACAAAATATACGTCAGTAGTGGAGAAAGCAGGTACGTGTCTTCAAGAGCTTCTCTGCTCGCTGCAAGTACAGAGAACAAACAGGGTTTGTTTCTTGAGAAAACCGACACAGCAACAGCAAAGCATAGTGTTCTACAGAGCTCTTCCATGGAAATCAAGGAATTTAGGTCCTAACACCTTTGCTCTTGCTCTGCAGACGAGGAATACACCAACTGGTACAAAATATACTTCACTTGTGGAAAAGGGGCAAGAAAGTGTCTGCAGCAGCTTCTCTGCTTGCTGCAAACACAGACAACCAACAGGACTTGTGTCTTGAGAAAACCAACACAGCAACAGCAAAGCATAGTGTTCTACATAGCTCTTCCATGGAAAACAAGCAATTTAGATCCTAAAACCTTTGCTCTTGCTCTGCCGACAAGGAATACACCAACTGGTACAAAATATACTTCACTTGTGGAAAAGGGGCAAGAAAGTGTCTGCAGCAGCTTCTCTGCTTGCTGAAAACACAGGGAACAAACAGGGTTTGTGTCTTTAGAAAACCAACACAGCAACAGCAAAGCATAGTGTTCTACATAGCTCTTCCATGGAAAACAAGCAATTTAGATCCTAAAACCTTTGCTCTTGCTCTGCAGACGAGGAATACACCAACTGGTACAAAATATACTTCACTTGTGGAAAAGGGGCAAGAAAGTGTCTGCAGCAGCTTCTCTGCTTGCTGAAAACACAGGGAACAAACAGGGTTTGTGTCTTGAGAAAACCAACACAGCAACAGCAAAGCACAGTGTTCTACATATCTCTTCCAAAGAAATCAAGCAATTTAGGTCCTAAAACCTTTGCTCTTGCTCTGCAGACAAGGAATACACCAACTGGTACAAAATATACTTCACTTGTGGAAAAGGGGCAAGAAAGTGTCTGCAGCAGCTTCTCTGCTTGCTGAAAACACAGGGAACAAACAGGGTTTGTGTCTTTAGAAAACCAACACAGCAACAGCAAAGCATAGTGTTCTACATAGCTCTTCCATGGAAATCAAGCAATTTAGATCCTAAAACCTTTGCTCTTGCTCTGCAGACGAGGAATACACCAACTGGTACAAAATATACTTCACTTGTGGAAAAGGGGCAAGAAAGTGTCTGCAGCAGCTTCTCTGCTTGCTGAAAACACAGGGAACAAACAGGGTTTGTGTCTTGAGAAAACCAACACAGCAACAGCAAAGCACAGTGTTCTACATATCTCTTCCAAGGAAATCAAGCAATTTAGGTCCTAAAACCTTTGCTCCTGCTCTCCAGACGAGGAATACACCAACTGGTACAAAATATACTTCACTAGTGGAAAAGGAGCAAGAAAGTGTCTGCAGCAGCTTCTCTGCTTGCTGAAAACACAGAGAACAAACAGGGTTTGTGTCTTTAGAAAACCAACACAGCAACAGCAAAGCATAGTGTTCTACAGAGCTCTTCCATGGAAAACAAGCAATTTAGATCCTAAAACCTTTGCTCTTGCTCTGCAGACGAGGAATACACCAACTGGTACAAAATATACTTCGCTAGTGGAAAAGGGGCAAGAAAGTGTCTGCAGCAGCTTTTCTGCTCGCTGGAAACACATACAACTAACAAGGCTTGTGTCTTGAGAAAACCAACACAGCAACAGCAAAGCACAGTGTTCTACATATCTCTTCCAAGGAAATCAAGCAATTTAGGTCCTAAAACCTTTGCTCCTGCTCTCCAGACGAGGAATACACCAACTGGTACAAAATATACGTCAGTAGTGGAGAAAGCAGGTACGTGTCTTCAAGAGCTTCTCTGCTCGCTGCAAGTACAGAGAACAAACAGGGTTTGTTTCTTGAGAAAACCGACACAGCAACAGCAAAGCATAGTGTTCTACAGAGCTCTTCCATGGAAATCAAGGAATTTAGGTCCTAACACCTTTGCTCTTGCTCTGCAGACGAGGAATACACCAACTGGTACAAAATATACTTCACTTGTGGAAAAGGGGCAAGAAAGTGTCTGCAGCAGCTTCTCTGCTTGCTGCAAACACAGACAACCAACAGGACTTGTGTCTTGAGAAAACCAACACAGCAACAGCAAAGCATAGTGTTCTACATAGCCCTTCCATGGAAAACAAGCAATTTAGATCCTAAAACCTTTGCTCGTGCTCTGCCGACAAGGAATACACCAACTGGTACAAAATATACTTCACTTGTGGAAAAGGGGCAAGAAAGTGTCTGCAGCAGCTTCTCTGCTTGCTGAAAACACAGGGAACAAACAGGGTTTGTGTCTTGAGAAAACCAACACAGCAACAGCAAAGCATAGTGTTCTACATAGCTCTTCCATGGAAAACAAACAATTTAGATCCTAAAACCTTTGCTCTTGCTCTGCAGAAGAGGAATACACCAACTGGTACAAAATATACTTCACTTGTGGAAAAGGGGCAAGAAAGTGTCTGCAGCAGCTTCTCTGCTTGCTGAAAACACAGGGAACAAACAGGGTTTGTGTCTTGAGAAAACCAACACAGCAACAGCAAAGCACAGTGTTCTACATATCTCTTCCAAGGAAATCAAGCAATTTAGGTCCTAAAACCTTTGCTCTTGCTCTGCAGACAAGGAATACACCAACTGGTACAAAATATACTTCACTTGTGGAAAAGGGGCAAGAAAGTGTCTGCAGCAGCTTCTCTGCTTGCTGAAAACACAGGGAACAAACAGGGTTTGTGTCTTTAGAAAACCAACACAGCAACAGCAAAGCATAGTGTTCTACATAGCTCTTCCATGGAAAACAAGCAATTTAGATCCTAAAACCTTTGCTCTTGCTCTGCAGACGAGGAATACACCAACTGGTACAAAATATACTTCACTAGTGGAAAAGGAGCAAGAAAGTGTCTGCAGCAGCTTCTCTGCTTGCTGAAAACACAGAGAACAAACAGGGCTTGTGTCTTGAGAAAACCAACACAGCAACAGCAAAGCATAGTGTTCTACATAGCTCTTCCATGGAAAACAAGCAATTTAGATCCTAAAACCTTTGCTCTTGCTCTGCAGACGAGGAATACACCAACTGGTACAAAATATACTTCACTTGTGGAAAAGGGGCAAGAAAGTGTCTGCAGCAGCTTCTCTGCTGGCTGGAAACACATACAACTAACAAGGCTTGTGTCTTGAGAAAACCAACACAGTAACAGCAAAGCACAGTGTTCTACATATCTCTTCCAAGGAAATCAAGCAATTTAGGTCCTAAAACCTTTGCTCCTGCTCTCCAGACGAGGAATACACCAACTGGTACAAAATATACGTCAGTAGTGGAGAAAGCAGGTACGTGTCTTCAAGAGCTTCTCTGCTCGCTGCAAGTACAGAGAACAAACAGGGTTTGTTTCTTGAGAAAACCGACACAGCAACAGCAAAGCATAGTGTTCTACAGAGCTCTTCCATGGAAATCAAGCAATTTAGGTCCTAACACCTTTGCTCTTGCTCTGCAGACGAGGAATACACCAACTGGTACAAAATATACTTCACTTGTGGAAAAGGGGCAAGAAAGTGTCTGCAGCAGCTTCTCTGCTTGCTGAAAACACAGGGAACAAACAGGGTTTGTGTCTTGAGAAAACCAACACAGCAACAGCAAAGCACAGTGTTCTACATATCTCTTCCAAGGAAATCAAGCAATTTAGGTCCTAAAACCTTTGCTCTTGCTCTGCAGACAAGGAATACACCAACTGGTACAAAATATACTTCACTTGTGGAAAAGGGGCAAGAAAGTGTCTGCAGCAGCTTCTCTGCTTGCTGAAAACACAGGGAACAAACAGGGTTTGTGTCTTTAGAAAACCAACACAGCAACAGCAAAGCATAGTGTTCTACATAGCTCTTCCATGGAAATCAAGCAATTTAGATCCTAAAACCTTTGCTCTTGCTCTGCAGACGAGGAATACACCAACTGGTACAAAATATACTTCACTTGTGGAAAAGGGGCAAGAAAGTGTCTGCAGCAGCTTCTCTGCTTGCTGAAAACACAGGGAACAAACAGGGTTTGTGTCTTGAGAAAACCAACACAGCAACAGCAAAGCACAGTGTTCTACATATCTCTTCCAAGGAAATCAAGCAATTTAGGTCCTAAAACCTTTGCTCCTGCTCTCCAGACGAGGAATACACCAACTGGTACAAAATATACTTCACTTGTGGAAAAGGGGCAAGAAAGTGTCTGCAGCAGCTTCTCTGCTTGCTGAAAACACAGGGAACAAACAGGGTTTGTGTCTTTAGAAAACCAACACAGCAACAGCAAAGCATAGTGTTCTACAGAGCTCTTCCATGGAAAACAAGCAATTTAGATCCTAAAACCTTTGCTCTTGCTCTGCAGACGATGAATACACCAACTGGTACAAAATATACTTCACTTGTGGAAAAGGGGCAAGAAAGTGTCTGCAGCAGCTTCTCTGCTTGCTGAAAACACAGGGAACAAACAGGGTTTGTGTCTTGAGAAAACCAACAAAGCAACAGCAAAGCATAGTGTTCTACATATCTCTTCCATGGAAATCAAGCAATTTAAGTCCTAAAACCTTTGCTCTTGCTTTGCAGACGAGGAACACACCAACTGGTACAAAATATACTTCACTTGTGAAAAAGGGGCAAGAAAGTGTCTGCAGCAGCTTCTCTGCTTGCTGAAAACACAGGGAACAAACAGGGTTTGTGTCTTGAGAAAACCAACACAGCAACAGCAAAGCATAGTGTTCTACATAGCTCTTCCATGGAAAACAAGCAATTTAGATCCTAAAACCTTTGCTCTTGCTCTGCAGACGAGGAATACACAAACTGGTACAAAATATACTTCACTAGTGGAAAAGGAGCAAGAAAGTGTCTGCAGCAGCTTCTCTGCTTGCTGAAAACACAGAGAACAAACAGGGCTTGTGTCTTGAGAAAACCAACACAGCAACAGCAAAGCATAGTGTTCTACATAGCTCTTCCATGGAAAACAAGCAATTTAGATCCTAAAACCTTTGCTCTTGCTCTGCAGACGAGGAATACACCAACTGGTACAAAATATACTTCACTTGTGGAAAAGGGGCAAGAAAGTGTCTGCAGCAGCTTCTCTGCTGGCTGGAAACACATACAACTAACAAGGCTTGTGTCTTGAGAAAACCAACACAGTAACAGCAAAGCATAGTGTTCTACATATCTCTTCCAAGGAAATCAAGCAATTTAGGTCCTAAAACCTTTGCTCCTGCTCTCCAGACGAGGAATACACCAACTGGTACAAAATATACGTCAGTAGTGGAGAAAGCAGGTACGTGTCTTCAAGAGCTTGTCTGCTCGCTGCAAGTACAGAGAACAAACAGGGTTTGTTTCTTGAGAAAACCGACACAGCAACAGCAAAGCATAGTGTTCTACAGAGCTCTTCCATGGAAATCAAGGAATTTAGGTCCTAACACCTTTGCTCTTGCTCTGCAGACGAGGAATACACCAACTGGTACAAAATATACTTCACTTGTGGAAAAGGGGCAAGAAAGTGTCTGCAGCAGCTTCTCTGCTTGCTGCAAACACAGACAACCAACAGGACTTGTGTCTTGAGAAAACCAACACAGCAACAGCAAAGCATAGTGTTCTACATAGCTCTTCCATGGAAAACAAGCAATTTAGATCCTAAAACCTTTGCTCTTGCTCTGCCGACAAGGAATACACCAACTGGTACAAAATATACTTCACTTGTGGAAAAGGGGCAAGAAAGTGTCTGCAGCAGCTTCTCTGCTTGCTGAAAACACAGGGAACAAACAGGGTTTGTGTCTTTAGAAAACCAACACAGCAACAGCAAAGCATAGTGTTCTACATAGCTCTTCCATGGAAAACAAGCAATTTAGATCCTAAAACCTTTGCTCTTGCTCTGCAGACGAGGAATACACCAACTGGTACAAAATATACTTCACTTGTGGAAAAGGGGCAAGAAAGTGTCTGCAGCAGCTTCTCTGCTTGCTGAAAACACAGGGAACAAACAGGGTTTGTGTCTTGAGAAAACCAACACAGCAACAGCAAAGCACAGTGTTCTACATATCTCTTCCAAGGAAATCAAGCAATTTAGATCCTAAAACCTTTGCTCCTGCTCTCCAGACGAGGAATACACCAACTGGTACAAAATATACTTCACTAGTGGAAAAGGAGCAAGAAAGTGTCTGCAGCAGCTTCTCTGCTTGCTGAAAACACAGAGAACAAACAGGGTTTGTGTCTTTAGAAAACCAACACAGCAACAGCAAAGCATAGTGTTCTACATAGCTCTTCCATGGAAATCAAGCAATTTAGATCCTAAAACCTTTGCTCTTGCTCTGCAGACGAGGAATACACCAACTGGTACAAAATATACTTCACTTGTGGAAAAGGGGCAAGAAAGTGTCTGCAGCAGCTTCTCTGCTTGCTGAAAACACAGGGAACAAACAGGGTTTGTGTCTTGAGAAAACCAACACAGCAACAGCAAAGCACAGTGTTCTACATATCTCTTCCAAGGAAATCAAGCAATTTAGGTCCTAAAACCTTTGCTCCTGCTCTCCAGACGAGGAATACACCAACTGGTACAAAATATACTTCACTTGTGGAAAAGGGGCAAGAAAGTGTCTGCAGCAGCTTCTCTGCTTGCTGAAAACACAGGGAACAAACAGGGTTTGTGTCTTTAGAAAACCAACACAGCAACAGCAAAGCATAGTGTTCTACATAGCTCTTCCATGGAAAACAAGCAATTTAGATCCTAAAACCTTTGCTCTTGCTCTGCAGACGAGGAATACACCAACTGGTACAAAATATACTTCACTTGTGGAAAAGGAGCAAGAAAGTGTCTGCAGCAGCTTCTCTGCTTGCTGAAAACACAGGGAACAAACAGGGTTTGTGTCTTGAGAAAACCAACACAGCAACAGCAAAGCACAGTGTTCTACATATCTCTTCCAAGGAAATCAAGCAATTTAGGTCCTAAAACCTTTGCTCCTGCTCTCCAGACGAGGAATACACCAACTGGTACAAAATATACTTCACTTGTGGAAAAGGGGCAAGAAAGTGTCTGCAGCAGCTTCTCTGCTTGCTGAAAACACAGGGAACAAACAGGGTTTGTGTCTTTAGAAAACCAACACAGCAACAGCAAAGCATAGTGTTCTACATAGCTCTTCCATGGAAAACAAGCAATTTAGATCCTAAAACCTTTGCTCTTGCTCTGCAGACGAGGAATACACCAACTGGTACAAAATATACTTCACTAGTGGAAAAGGAGCAAGAAAGTGTCTGCAGCAGCTTCTCTGCTTGCTGAAAACACAGAGAACAAACAGGGCTTGTGTCTTGAGAAAACCAACACAGCAACAGCAAAGCATAGTGTTCTACATAGCTCTTCCATGGAAAACAAGCAATTTAGATCCTAAAACCTTTGCTCTTGCTCTGCAGACGAGGAATACACCAACTGGTACAAAATATACTTCACTTGTGGAAAAGGGGCAAGAAAGTGTCTGCAGCAGCTTCTCTGCTGGCTGGAAACACATACAACTAACAAGGCTTGTGTCTTGAGAAAACCAACACAGTAACAGCAAAGCACAGTGTTCTACATATCTCTTCCAAGGAAATCAAGCAATTTAGGTCCTAAAACCTTTGCTCCTGCTCTCCAGACGAGGAATACACCAACTGGTACAAAATATACGTCAGTAGTGGAGAAAGCAGGTACGTGTCTTCAAGAGCTTCTCTGCTCGCTGCAAGTACAGAGAACAAACAGGGTTTGTTTCTTGAGAAAACCAACACAGCAACAGCAAAGCATAGTGTTCTACAGAGCTCTTCCATGGAAATCAAGCAATTTAGGTCCTAACACCTTTGCTCTTGCTCTGCAGACGAGGAATACACCAACTGGTACAAAATATACTTCACTTGTGGAAAAGGGGCAAGAAAGTGTCTGCAGCAGCTTCTCTGCTTGCTGAAAACACAGGGAACAAACAGGGTTTGTGTCTTGAGAAAACCAACACAGCAACAGCAAAGCACAGTGTTCTACATATCTCTTCCAAGGAAATCAAGCAATTTAGGTCCTAAAACCTTTGCTCTTGCTCTGCAGACAAGGAATACACCAACTGGTACAAAATATACTTCACTTGTGGAAAAGGGGCAAGAAAGTGTCTGCAGCAGCTTCTCTGCTTGCTGAAAACACAGGGAACAAACAGGGTTTGTGTCTTTAGAAAACCAACACAGCAACAGCAAAGCATAGTGTTCTACATAGCTCTTCCATGGAAATCAAGCAATTTAGATCCTAAAACCTTTGCTCTTGCTCTGCAGACGAGGAATACACCAACTGGTACAAAATATACTTCACTTGTGGAAAAGGGGCAAGAAAGTGTCTGCAGCAGCTTCTCTGCTTGCTGAAAACACAGGGAACAAACAGGGTTTGTGTCTTGAGAAAACCAACACAGCAACAGCAAAGCACAGTGTTCTACATATCTCTTCCAATGAAATCAAGCAATTTAGGTCCTAAAACCTTTGCTCCTGCTCTCCAGACGAGGAATACACCAACTGGTACAAAATATACTTCACTAGTGGAAAAGGAGCAAGAAAGTGTCTGCAGCAGCTTCTCTGCTTGCTGAAAACACAGAGAACAAACAGGGTTTGTGTCTTTAGAAAACCAACACAGCAACAGCAAAGCATAGTGTTCTACAGAGCTCTTCCATGGAAAACAAGCAATTTAGATCCTAAAACCTTTGCTCTTGCTCTGCAGACGAGGAATACACCAACTGGTACAAAATATACTTCACTTGTGGAAAAGGGGCAAGAAAGTGTCTGCAGCAGCTTCTCTGCTTGCTGAAAACACAGGGAACAAACAGGGTTTGTGTCTTGAGAAAACCAACAAAGCAACAGCAAAGCACAGTGTTCTACATATCTCTTCCATGGAAATCAAGCAATTTAGGTCCTAAAACCTTTGCTCTTGCTTTGCAGACGAGGAACACACCAACTGGTACAAAATATACTTCACTTGTGAAAAAGGGGCAAGAAAGTGTCTGCAGCTGCTTCTCTGCTTGCTGAAAACACAGGGAACAAACAGGGTTTGTGTCTTGAGAAAACCAACACAGCAACAGCAAAGCATAGTGTTCTACATAGCTCTTCCATGGAAAACAAGCAATTTAGATCCTAAAACCTTTGCTCTTGCTCTGCAGACGAGGAATACACAAACTGGTACAAAATATACTTCACTTGTGGAAAAGGGGCAAGAAAGTGTCTGCAGCAGCTTCTCTGCTGGCTGGAAACACATACAACTAACAAGGCTTGTGTCTTGAGAAAACCAACACAGTAACAGCAAAGCACAGTGTTCTACATATCTCTTCCAAGGAAATCAAGCAATTTAGGTCCTAAAACCTTTGCTCCTGCTCTCCAGACGAGGAATACACCAACTGGTACAAAATATACGTCAGTAGTGGAGAAAGCAGGTACGTGTCTTCAAGAGCTTCTCTGCTCGCTGCAAGTACAGAGAACAAACAGGGTTTGTTTCTTGAGAAAACCGACACAGCAACAGCAAAGCATAGTGTTCTACAGAGCTCTTCCATGGAAATCAAGCAATTTAGGTCCTAACACCTTTGCTCTTGCTCTGCAGACGAGGAATACACCAACTGGTACAAAATATACTTCACTTGTGGAAAAGGGGCAAGAAAGTGTCTGCAGCAGCTTCTCTGCTTGCTGAAAACACAGGGAACAAACAGGGTTTGTGTCTTGAGAAAACCAACACAGCAACAGCAAAGCACAGTGTTCTACATATCTCTTCCAAGGAAATCAAGCAATTTAGGTCCTAAAACCTTTGCTCTTGCTCTGCAGACAAGGAATACACCAACTGGTACAAAATATACTTCACTTGTGGAAAAGGGGCAAGAAAGTGTCTGCAGCAGCTTCTCTGCTTGCTGAAAACACAGGGAACAAACAGGGCTTGTGTCTTTAGAAAACCAACACAGCAACAGCAAAGCATAGTGTTCTACATAGCTCTTCCATGGAAATCAAGCAATTTAGATCCTAAAACCTTTGCTCTTGCTCTGCAGACGAGGAATACACCAACTGGTACAAAATATACTTCACTTGTGGAAAAGGGGCAAGAAAGTGTCTGCAGCAGCTTCTCTGCTTGCTGAAAACACAGGGAACAAACAGGGTTTGTGTCTTGAGAAAACCAACACAGCAACAGCAAAGCACAGTGTTCTACATATCTCTTCCAAGGAAATCAAGCAATTTAGGTCCTAAAACCTTTGCTCCTGCTCTCCAGACGAGGAATACACCAACTGGTACAAAATATACTTCACTAGTGGAAAAGGAGCAAGAAAGTGTCTGCAGCAGCTTCTCTGCTTGCTGAAAACACAGAGAACAAACAGGGTTTGTGTCTTTAGAAAACCAACACAGCAACAGCAAAGCATAGTGTTCTACAGAGCTCTTCCATGGAAAACAAGCAATTTAGATCCTAAAACCTTTGCTCTTGCTCTGCAGACGAGGAATACACCAACTGGTACAAAATATACTTCACTTGTGGAAAAGGGGCAAGAAAGTGTCTGCAGCAGCTTCTCTGCTTGCTGAAAACACAGGGAACAAACAGGGTTTGTGTCTTGAGAAAACCAACAAAGCAACAGCAAAGCACAGTGTTCTACATATCTCTTCCATGGAAATCAAGCAATTTAAGTCCTAAAACCTTTGCTCTTGCTTTGCAGACGAGGAACACACCAACTGGTACAAAATATACTTCACTTGTGAAAAAGGGGCAAGAAAGTGTCTGCAGCTGCTTCTCTGCTTGCTGAAAACACAGGGAACAAACAGGGTTTGTGTCTTGAGAAAACCAACACAGCAACAGCAAAGCATAGTGTTCTACATAGCTCTTCCATGGAAAACAAGCAATTTAGATCCTAAAACCTTTGCTCTTGCTCTGCAGACGAGGAATACACAAACTGGTACAAAATATACTTCACTAGTGGAAAAGGAGCAAGAAAGTGTCTGCAGCAGCTTCTCTGCTTGCTGAAAACACAGAGAACAAACAGGGCTTGTGTCTTGAGAAAACCAACACAGCAACAGCAAAGCATAGTGTTTCTACATAGCTCTTCCATGGAAAACAAGCAATTTAGATCCTAAAACCTTTGCTCTTGCTCTGCAGACGAGGAATACACCAACTGGTACAAAATATACTTCACTTGTGGAAAAGGGGCAAGAAAGTGTCTGCAGCAGCTTCTCTGCTGGCTGGAAACACATACAACTAACAAGGCTTGTGTCTTGAGAAAACCAACACAGTAACAGCAAAGCATAGTGTTCTACATATCTCTTCCAAGGAAATCAAGCAATTTAGGTGCTAAAACCTTTGCTCCTGCTCTCCAGACGAGGAATACACCAACTGGTACAAAATATACGTCAGTAGTGGAGAAAGCAGGTACGTGTCTTCAAGAGCTTCTCTGCTCGCTGCAAGTACAGAGAACAAACAGGGTTTGTTTCTTGAGAAAACCGACACAGCAACAGCAAAGCATAGTGTTCTACAGAGCTCTTCCATGGAAATCAAGGAATTTAGGTCCTAACACCTTTGCTCTTGCTCTGCAGACGAGGAATACACCAACTGGTACAAAATATACTTCACTTGTGGAAAAGGGGCAAGAAAGTGTCTGCAGCAGCTTCTCTGCTTGCTGCAAACACAGACAACCCAACAGGACTTGTGTCTTGAGAAAACCAACACAGCAACAGCAAAGCATAGTGTTCTACATAGCTCTTCCATGGAAAACAAGCAATTTAGATCCTAAAACCTTTGCTCTTGCTCTGCCGACAAGGAATACACCAACTGGTACAAAATATACTTCACTTGTGGAAAAGGGGCAAGAAAGTGTCTGCAGCAGCTTCTCTGCTTGCTGAAAACACAGGGAACAAACAGGGTTTGTGTCTTTAGAAAACCAACACAGCAACAGCAAAGCATAGTGTTCTACATAGCTCTTCCATGGAAAACAAGCAATTTAGATCCTAAAACCTTTGCTCTTGCTCTGCAGACGAGGAATACACCAACTGGTACAAAATATACTTCACTTGTGGAAAAGGGGCAAGAAAGTGTCTGCAGCAGCTTCTCTGCTTGCTGAAAACACAGGGAACAAACAGGGTTTGTGTCTTGAGAAAACCAACACAGCAACAGCAAAGCACAGTGTTCTACATATCTCTTCCAAGGAAATCAAGCAATTTAGATCCTAAAACCTTTGCTCCTGCTCTCCAGACGAGGAATACACCAACTGGTACAAAATATACTTCACTAGTGGAAAAGGAGCAAGAAAGTGTCTGCAGCAGCTTCTCTGCTTGCTGAAAACACAGAGAACAAACAGGGTTTGTGTCTTTAGAAAACCAACACAGCAACAGCAAAGCATAGTGTTCTACATAGCTCTTCCATGGAAAACAAGCAATTTAGATCCTAAAACCTTTGCTCTTGCTCTGCAGACGAGGAATACACCAACTGGTACAAAATATACTTCACTTGTGGAAAAGGGGCAAGAAAGTGTCTGCAGCAGCTTCTCTGCTTGCTGAAAACACAGGGAACAAACAGGGTTTGTGTCTTGAGAAAACCAACACAGCAACAGCAAAGCACAGTGTTCTACATATCTCTTCCAAGGAAATCAAGCAATTTAGGTCCTAAAACCTTTGCTCCTGCTCTCCAGACGAGGAATACACCAACTGGTACAAAATATACTTCACTTGTGGAAAAGGGGCAAGAAAGTGTCTGCAGCAGCTTCTCTGCTTGCTGAAAACACAGGGAACAAACAGGGTTTGTGTCTTGAGAAAACCAACACAGCAACAGCAAAGCACAGTGTTCTACATATCTCTTCCAAGGAAATCAAGCAATTTAGGTCCTAAAACCTTTGCTCCTGCTCTCCAGACGAGGAATACACCAACTGGTACAAAATATACGTCAGTAGTGGGGAAAGCAGGTACGTGTCTTCAAGAGCTTCTCTGCTCGCTGCAAGTACAGAGAACAAACAGGGTTTGTTTCTTGAGAAAACCAACACAGCAACAGCAAAGCATAGTGTTCTACAGAGCTCTTCCATGGAAATCAAGCAATTTAGGTCCTAACACATTTGCTCTTGCTTTGCAGACGAGGAACACACCAACTGGTACAAAATATACTTCACTTATAAAAAGGGGCAAGAAAGTGTCTGCAGCAGCTTCTCTGCTTGCTGCAAACACAGACAACCAACAGGACTTGTGTCTTGAGAAAACCAACACAGCAACAGCAAAGGATAGTGTTCTACAGAGCTCTTCCATGGAAAACAAGCAATTTAGATCCTAAAACCTTTGCTCTTGCTCTGCAGAAGAGGAATACACCAACTGGTACAAAATATACTTCACTTGTGGAAAAGGGGCAAGAAAGTGTCTGCAGCAGCTTTTCTGCTCGCTGGAAACACATACAACCAACAAGACTTGTGTCTTGAGAAAACCAACACAGTAACAGCAAAGCATAGTGTTCTACAGAGCTCTTCCATGGAAATCAAGCAATTTTAGTCCTAAAACCTTTGCTCTTGCTTTGCAGACGAGGAACACACCAACTGGTACAAAATATACGTCAGTAGTGGAGAAAGCAGGTACGTGTCTTCAAGAGCTTCTCTGCTTGCTGAAAACACAGGGAACAAACAGGGCTTGTGTGTTTAGAAAACCAACACAGCAACAGCAAAGCATAGTGTTCTTAATAGCTCTTCCAATGAAATCAAGCAATTTAGGTCCTAAAACCTTTGATCCGTCTCTGCAGACGAGGAACACACCAACTGGTACAAAATATACTTCACTTGTGAAAAAGGGGCAAGAAAGTGTCTGCAGCAGCTTCTCTGCTTGCTGCAAACACAGACAACCAACAGGACTTGTGTCTTGAGAAAACCAACACAGCAACAGCAAAGCATAGTGTTCTACAGAGCTCTTCCATGGAAAACAAGCAATTTAGATCCTAAAACCTTTGCTCTTGCTCTGCAGACGAGGAATACACAAACTGGTACAAAATATACTTCACTAGTGGAAAAGGAGCAAGAAAGTGTCTGCAGCAGCTTCTCTGCTTGCTGAAAACACAGAGAACAAACAGGGCTTGTGTCTTGAGAAAACCAACACAGCAACAGCAAAGCATAGTGTTCTACATAGCTCTTCCATGGAAAACAAGCAATTTAGATCCTAAAACCTTTGCTCTTGCTCTGCAGACGAGGAATACACCAACTGGTACAAAATATACTTCACTTGTGGGAAAAGGGGCAAGAAAGTGTCTGCAGCAGCTTCTCTGCTCGCTGGAAACACATACAACTAACAAGGCTTGTGTCTTGAGAAAACCAACACAGCAACAGCAAAGCACAGTGTTCTACATATCTCTTCCAAGGAAATCAAGCAATTTAGGTCCTAAAACCTTTGCTCCTGCTCTCCAGACGAGGAATACACCAACTGGTACAAAATATACGTCAGTAAGTGGAGAAAGCAGGTACGTGTCTTCAAGAGCTTCTCTGCTCGCTGCAAGTACAGAGAACAAACAGGGTTTGTTTCTTGAGAAAACCAACACAGCAACAGCAAAGCATAGTGTTCTACAGAGCTCTTCCATGGAAATCAAGCAATTTAGGTCCTAACACATTTGCTCTTGCTTTGCAGACGAGGAACACACCAACTGGTACAAAATATACTTCACTTGTGAAAAAGGGGCAAGAAAGTGTCTGCAGCAGCTTCTCTGCTTGCTGCAAACACAGACAACCAACAGGACTTGTGTCTTGAGAAAACAAACACAGCAACAGCAAAGCATAGTGTTCTACAGAGCTCTTCCATGGAAAACAAGCAATTTAAGTCCTAAAACCTTTGCTCTTGCTTTGCAGACGAGGACACACCAACTGGTACAAAATATACGTCAGTAGTGGAGAAAGCAGGTACGTGTCTTCAAGAGCTTCTCTGCTTGCTGAAAACACAGGGAACAAACAGGGCTTGTGTGTTTAGAAAACCAACACAGCAACAGCAAAGCATAGTGTTCTTAATAGCTCTTCCAATGAAATCAAGCAATTTAGGTCCTAAAACCTTTGATCCGTCTCTGCAGACGAGGAAACACACCAACTGGTACAAAATATACTTCACTTGTGAAAAAGGGGCAAGAAAGTGTCTGCAGCAGCTTCTCTGCTTGCTGCAAACACAGACAACCAACAGGACTTGTGTCTTGAGAAAACCAACACAGCAACAGCAAAGCATAGTGTTCTACAGAGCTCTTCCATGGAAAACAAGCAATTTAGATCCTAAAACCTTTGCTCTTGCTCTGCAGACGAGGAATACACAAACTGGTACAAAATATACTTCACTAGTGGAAAAGGAGCAAGAAAGTGTCTGCAGCAGCTTCTCTGCTTGCTGCAAACACAGACAACCAACAGGGTTTGTTTCTTGAGAAAACAAACACAGCAACCGAAAACCATAGTGTTCTACATAGCTCTTCCATGGAAAACAAGCAATTTAGATCCTAAAACCTTTGCTCTTGCTCTGCAGACGAGGAATACACCAACTGGTACCAAATATACTTCACTTGTGGAAAAGGGGCAAGAAAGTGTCTGCAGCAGCTTTTCTGCTCGCTGGAAACACATACAACTAACAAGGCTTGTGTCTTGAGAAAACCAACACAGCAACAGCAAAGCACAGTGTTCTACATATCTCTTCCAAGGAAATCAAGCAATTTAGGTCCTAAAACCTTTGCTCCTGCTCTCCAGACGAGGAATACACCAACTGGTACAAAATATACGTCAGTAGTGGAGAAAGCAGGTACGTGTCTTCAAGAGCTTCTCTGCTCGCTGCAAGTACAGAGAACAAACAGGGTTTGTTTCTTGAGAAAACCGACACAGCAACAGCAAAGCATAGTGTTCTACAGAGCTCTTCCATGGAAAACAAGCAATTTAGATCCTAAAACCTTTGCTCTTGCTCTGCAGACGAGGAATACACCAACTGGTACAAAATATACTTCACTAGTGGAAAAGGGGCAAGAAAGTGTCTGCAGCAGCTTTTCTGCTCGCTGGAAACACATACAACTAACAAGGCTTGTGTCTTGAGAAAACCAACACAGCAACAGCAAAGCACAGTGTTCTACATATCTCTTCCAAGGAAATCAAGCAATTTAGGTCCTAAAACCTTTGCTCCTGCTCTCCAGACGAGGAATACACCAACTGGTACAAAATATACGTCAGTAGTGGAGAAAGCAGGTACGTGTCTTCAAGAGCTTCTCTGCTCGCTGCAAGTACAGAGAACAAACAGGGTTTGTTTCTTGAGAAAACCGACACAGCAACAGCAAAGCATAGTGTTCTACAGAGCTCTTCCATGGAAATCAAGGAATTTAGGTCCTAACACCTTTGCTCTTGCTCTGCAGACGAGGAATACACCAACTGGTACAAAATATACTTCACTTGTGGAAAAGGGGCAAGAAAGTGTCTGCAGCAGCTTCTCTGCTTGCTGCAAACACAGACAACCAACAGGACTTGTGTCTTGAGAAAACCAACACAGCAACAGCAAAGCATAGTGTTCTACATAGCCCTTCCATGGAAAACAAGCAATTTAGATCCTAAAACCTTTGCTCTTGCTCTGCAGACAAGGAATACACCAACTGGTACAAAATATACTTCACTTGTGGAAAAGGGGCAAGAAAGTGTCTGCAGCAGCTTCTCTGCTTGCTGAAAACACAGGGAACAAATAGGGTTTGTGTCTTTAGAAAACCAACACAGCAACAGCAAAGCATAGTGTTCTACAGAGCTCTTCCATGGAAAACAAGCAATTTAGATCCTAAAACCTTTGCTCTTGCTCTGCAGACGAGGAATACACCAACTGGTACAAAATACACTTCACTAGTGGAAAAGGAGCAAGAAAGTGTCTGCAGCAGCTTCTCTGCTTGCTGAAAACACAGAGAACAAACAGGGCTTGTGTCTTGAGAAAACCAACACAGCAACAGCAAAGCATAGTGTTCTACATAGCTCTTCCATGGAAAACAAGCAATTTAGATCCTAAAACCTTTACTCTTGCTCTGCAGACGAGGAATACACCAACTGGTACAAAATATACTTCACTTGTGGAAAAGGGGCAAGAAAGTGTCTGCAGCAGCTTCTCTGCTGGCTGGAAACACATACAACTAACAAGGCTTGTGTCTTGAGAAAACCAACACAGTAACAGCAAAGCACAGTGTTCTACATATCTCTTCCAAGGAAATCAAGCAAT
Organism: Prinia subflava; assembly: GCF_021018805.1. NCBI lineage: Eukaryota > Metazoa > Chordata > Aves > Passeriformes > Cisticolidae > Prinia > Prinia subflava. The sequence continues at coordinate 116,713 of NW_026961088.1, read as the reverse complement.
TTAGGTCCTAAAACCTTTGCTCCTGCTCTCCAGACGAGGAATACACCAACTGGTACAAAATATACGTCAGTAGTGGAGAAAGCAGGTACGTGTCTTCAAGAGCTTCTCTGCTCGCTGCAAGTACAGAGAACAAACAGGGTTTGTTTCTTGAGAAAACCAACACAGCAACAGCAAAGCATAGTGTTCTACAGAGCTCTTCCATGGAAATCAAGCAATTTAGGTCCTAACACCTTTGCTCTTGCTCTGCAGACGAGGAATACACCAACTGGTACAAAATATACTTCACTTGTGGAAAAGGGGCAAGAAAGTGTCTGCAGCAGCTTCTCTGCTTGCTGAAAACACAGGGAACAAACAGGGTTTGTGTCTTGAGAAAACCAACACAGCAACAGCAAAGCACAGTGTTCTACATATCTCTTCAAAGGAAATCAAGCAATTTAGGTCCTAAAACCTTTGCTCTTGCTCTGCAGACAAGGAATACACCAACTGGTACAAAATATACTTCACTTGTGGAAAAGGGGCAAGAAAGTGTCTGCAGCAGCTTCTCTGCTTGCTGAAAACACAGGGAACAAACAGGGTTTGTGTCTTTAGAAAACCAACACAGCAACAGCAAAGCATAGTGTTCTACATAGCTCTTCCATGGAAATCAAGCAATTTAGATCCTAAAACCTTTGCTCTTGCTCTGCAGACGAGGAATACACCAACTGGTACAAAATATACTTCACTTGTGGAAAAGGGGCAAGAAAGTGTCTGCAGCAGCTTCTCTGCTTGCTGAAAACACAGGGAACAAACAGGGTTTGTGTCTTGAGAAAACCAACACAGCAACAGCAAAGCACAGTGTTCTACATATCTCTTCCAAGGAAATCAAGCAATTTAGGTCCTAAAACCTTTGCTCCTGCTCTCCAGACGAGGAATACACCAACTGGTACAAAATATACTTCACTAGTGGAAAAGGAGCAAGAAAGTGTCTGCAGCAGCTTCTCTGCTTGCTGAAAACACAGAGAACAAACAGGGTTTGTGTCTTTAGAAAACCAACACAGCAACAGCAAAGCATAGTGTTCTACAGAGCTCTTCCATGGAAAACAAGCAATTTAGATCCTAAAACCTTTGCTCTTGCTCTGCAGACGAGGAATACACCAACTGGTACAAAATATACTTCACTTGTGGAAAAGGGGCAAGAAAGTGTCTGCAGCAGCTTCTCTGCTTGCTGAAAACACAGGGAACAAACAGGGTTTGTGTCTTGAGAAAACCAACAAAGCAACAGCAAAGCACAGTGTTCTACATATCTCTTCCATGGAAATCAAGCAATTTAAGTCCTAAAACCTTTGCTCTTGCTTTGCAGACGAGGAACACACCAACTGGTACAAAATATACTTCACTTGTGAAAAAGGGGCAAGAAAGTGTCTGCAGCAGCTTCTCTGCTTGCTGAAAACACAGGGAACAAACAGGGTTTGTGTCTTGAGAAAACCAACACAGCAACAGCAAAGCATAGTGTTCTACATAGCTCTTCCATGGAAAACAAGCAATTTAGATCCTAAAACCTTTGCTCTTGCTCTGCAGACGAGGAATACACAAACTGGTACAAAATATACTTCACTAGTGGAAAAGGAGCAAGAAAGTGTCTGCAGCAGCTTCTCTGCTTGCTGAAAAACACAGGGAACAAACAGGGCTTGTGTGTTTAGAAACCAACACAGCAACAGCAAAGCATAGTGTTCTTAATACTCTTCCAATGAAATCAAGCAATTTAGGTCCTAAAACCTTTGCTCTTGCTCTGCAGACGAGGAACACACCAACTGGTACAAAATATACTTCACTTGTGAAAAAGGGGCAAGAAAGTGTCTGCAGCAGCTTCTCTGCTTGCTGCAAACACAGACAACCAACAGGACTTGTGTCTTGAGAAAACCAACACAGCAACAGCAAAGCATAGTGTTCTACATAGCTCTTCCATGGAAAACAAGCAATTTAGATCCTAAAACCTTTGCTCTTGCTCTGCAGACGAGGAATACACCAACTGGTACAAAATATACTTCACTAGTGGAAAAGGGGCAAGAAAGTGTCTGCAGCAGCTTTTCTGCTCGCTGGAAACACATACAACTAACAAGGCTTGTGTCTTGAGAAAACCAACACAGCAACAGCAAAGCACAGTGTTCTACATATCTCTTCCAAGGAAATCAAGCAATTTAGGTCCTAAAACCTTTGCTCCTGCTCTCCAGACGAGGAATACACCAACTGGTACAAAATATACTTCACTAGTGGAAAAGGAGCAAGAAAGTGTCTGCAGCAGCTTCTCTGCTTGCTGAAAACACAGAGAACAAACAGGGTTTGTGTCTTTAGAAAACCAACACAGCAACAGCAAAGCATAGTGTTCTACAGAGCTCTTCCATGGAAAACAAGCAATTTAGATCCTAAAACCTTTGCTCTTGCTCTGCAGACGAGGAATACACCAACTGGTACAAAATATACTTCACTTGTGGAAAAGGGGCAAGAAAGTGTCTGCAGCAGCTTCTCTGCTTGCTGAAAACACAGGGAACAAACAGGGTTTGTGTCTTGAGAAAACCAACAAAGCAACAGCAAAGCACAGTGTTCTACATATCTCTTCCATGGAAATCAAGCAATTTAAGTCCTAAAACCTTTGCTCTTGCTTTGCAGACGAGGAACACACCAACTGGTACAAAATATACTTCACTTGTGAAAAAGGGGCAAGAAAGTGTCTGCAGCAGCTTCTCTGCTTGCTGAAAACACAGGGAACAAACAGGGTTTGTGTCTTGAGAAAACCAACACAGCAACAGCAAAGCATAGTGTTCTACATAGCTCTTCCATGGAAAACAAGCAATTTAGATCCTAAAACCTTTGCTCTTGCTCTGCAGACGAGGAATACACAAACTGGTACAAAATATACTTCACTAGTGGAAAAGGAGCAAGAAAGTGTCTGCAGCAGCTTCTCTGCTTGCTGAAAACACAGGGAACAAACAGGGCTTGTGTGTTTAGAAACCAACACAGCAACAGCAAAGCATAGTGTTCTTAATAGCTCTTCCAATGAAATCAAGCAATTTAGGTCCTAAAACCTTTGCTCTTGCTCTGCAGACGAGGAACACACCAACTGGTACAAAATATACTTCACTTGTGAAAAAGGGGCAAGAAAGTGTCTGCAGCAGCTTCTCTGCTTGCTGCAAACACAGACAACCAACAGGACTTGTGTCTTGAGAAAACCAACACAGCAACAGCAAAGCATAGTGTTCTACATAGCTCTTCCATGGAAAACAAGCAATTTAGATCCTAAAACCTTTGCTCTTGCTCTGCAGACGAGGAATACACCAACTGGTACAAAATATACTTCACTAGTGGAAAAGGGGCAAGAAAGTGTCTGCAGCAGCTTTTCTGCTCGCTGGAAACACATACAACTAACAAGGCTTGTGTCTTGAGAAAACCAACACAGCAACAGCAAAGCACAGTGTTCTACATATCTCTTCCAAGGAAATCAAGCAATTTAGGTCCTAAAACCTTTGCTCCTGCTCTCCAGACGAGGAATACACCAACTGGTACAAAATATACGTCAGTAGTGGAGAAAGCAGGTACGTGTCTTCAAGAGCTTCTCTGCTCGCTGCAAGTACAGAGAACAAACAGGGTTTGTTTCTTGAGAAAACCGACACAGCAACAGCAAAGCATAGTGTTCTACAGAGCTCTTCCATGGAAATCAAGGAATTTAGGTCCTAACACCTTTGCTCTTGCTCTGCAGACGAGGAATACACCAACTGGTACAAAATATACTTCACTTGTGGAAAAGGGGCAAGAAAGTGTCTGCAGCAGCTTCTCTGCTTGCTGCAAACACAGACAACCAACAGGACTTGTGTCTTGAGAAAACCAACACAGCAACAGCAAAGCATAGTGTTCTACATAGCCCTTCCATGGAAAACAAGCAATTTAGATCCTAAAACCTTTGCTCTTGCTCTGCCGACAAGGAATACACCAACTGGTACAAAATATACTTCACTTGTGGAAAAGGGGCAAGAAAGTGTCTGCAGCAGCTTCTCTGCTTGCTGAAAACACAGGGAACAAACAGGGTTTGTGTCTTGAGAAAACCAACACAGCAACAGCAAAGCACAGTGTTCTACATATCTCTTCAAAGGAAATCAAGCAATTTAGGTCCTAAAACCTTTGCTCTTGCTCTGCAGACAAGGAATACACCAAATGGTACAAAATATACTTCACTTGTGGAAAAGGGGCAAGAAAGTGTCTGCAGCAGCTTCTCTGCTTGCTGAAAACACAGGGAACAAACAGGGTTTGTGTCTTTAGAAAACCAACACAGCAACAGCAAAGCATAGTGTTCTACATAGCTCTTCCATGGAAATCAAGCAATTTAGATCCTAAAACCTTTGCTCTTGCTCTGCAGACGAGGAATACACCAACTGGTACAAAATATACTTCACTTGTGGAAAAGGGGCAAGAAAGTGTCTGCAGCAGCTTCTCTGCTTGCTGAAAACACAGGGAACAAACAGGGTTTGTGTCTTGAGAAAACCAACACAGCAACAGCAAAGCACAGTGTTCTACATATCTCTTCCAAGGAAATCAAGCAATTTAGGTCCTAAAACCTTTGCTCCTGCTCTCCAGACGAGGAATACACCAACTGGTACAAAATATACTTCACTAGTGGAAAAGGAGCAAGAAAGTGTCTGCAGCAGCTTCTCTGCTTGCTGAAAACACAGAGAACAAACAGGGTTTGTGTCTTTAGAAAACCAACACAGCAACAGCAAAGCATAGTGTTCTACAGAGCTCTTCCATGGAAAACAAGCAATTTAGATCCTAAAACCTTTGCTCTTGCTCTGCAGACGAGGAATACACCAACTGGTACAAAATATACTTCACTTGTGGAAAAGGGGCAAGAAAGTGTCTGCAGCAGCTTCTCTGCTTGCTGAAAACACAGGGAACAAACAGGGTTTGTGTCTTGAGAAAACCAACAAAGCAACAGCAAAGCACAGTGTTCTACATATCTCTTCCATGGAAATCAAGCAATTTAAGTCCTAAAACCTTTGCTCTTGCTTTGCAGACGAGGAACACACCAACTGGTACAAAATATACTTCACTTGTGAAAAAGGGGCAAGAAAGTGTCTGCAGCAGCTTCTCTGCTTGCTGAAAACACAGGGAACAAACAGGGTTTGTGTCTTGAGAAAACCAACACAGCAACAGCAAAGCATAGTGTTCTACATAGCTCTTCCATGGAAAACAAGCAATTTAGATCCTAAAACCTTTGCTCTTGCTCTGCAGACGAGGAATACACAAACTGGTACAAAATATACTTCACTAGTGGAAAAGGAGCAAGAAAGTGTCTGCAGCAGCTTCTCTGCTTGCTGAAAACACAGGGAACAAACAGGGCTTGTGTGTTTAGAAAACCAACACAGCAACAGCAAAGCACAGTGTTCTACATATCTCTTCCAAGGAAATCAAGCAATTTAGGTCCTAAAACCTTTGCTCTTGCTCTGCAGACAAGGAATACACCAACTGGTACAAAATATACTTAACTTGTGGAAAAGGGGCAAGAAAGTGTCTGCAGCAGCTTCTCTGCTTGCTGAAAACACAGGGAACAAACAGGGTTTGTGTCTTTAGAAAACCAACACAGCAACAGCAAAGCATAGTGTTCTACAGAGCTCTTCCATGGAAAACAAGCAATTTAGATCCTAAAACCTTTGCTCTTGCTCTGCAGACGAGGAATACACCAACTGGTACAAAATATACTTCACTAGTGGAAAAGGAGCAAGAAAGTGTCTGCAGCAGCTTCTCTGCTTGCTGAAAACACAGAGAACAAACAGGGCTTGTGTCTTGAGAAAACCAACACAGCAACAGCAAAGCATAGTGTTCTACATAGCTCTTCCATGGAAAACAAGCAATTTAGATCCTAAAACCTTTGCTCTTGCTCTGCAGACGAGGAATACACCAACTGGTACAAAATATACTTCACTTGTGGAAAAGGGGCAAGAAAGTGTCTGCAGCAGCTTCTCTGCTGGCTGGAAACACATACAACTAACAAGGCTTGTGTCTTGAGAAAACCAACACAGTAACAGCAAAGCACAGTGTTCTACATATCTCTTCCAAGGAAATCAAGCAATTTAGGTCCTAAAACCTTTGCTCCTGCTCTCCAGACGAGGAATACACCAACTGGTACAAAATATACGTCAGTAGTGGAGAAAGCAGGTACGTGTCTTCAAGAGCTTCTCTGCTCGCTGCAAGTACAGAGAACAAACAGGGTTTGTTTCTTGAGAAAACCGACACAGCAACAGCAAAGCATAGTGTTCTACAGAGCTCTTCCATGGAAATCAAGCAATTTAGGTCCTAACACCTTTGCTCTTGCTCTGCAGACGAGGAATACACCAACTGGTACAAAATATACTTCACTTGTGGAAAAGGGGCAAGAAAGTGTCTGCAGCAGCTTCTCTGCTTGCTGAAAACACAGGGAACAAACAGGGTTTGTGTCTTGAGAAAACCAACACAGCAACAGCAAAGCACAGTGTTCTACATATCTCTTCCAAGGAAATCAAGCAATTTAGGTCCTAAAACCTTTGCTCCTGCTCTCCAGACGAGGAATACACCAACTGGTACAAAATATACTTCACTTGTGGAAAAGGGGCAAGAAAGTGTCTGCAGCAGCTTCTCTGCTTGCTGAAAACACAGGGAACAAACAGGGTTTGTGTCTTTAGAAAACCAACACAGCAACAGCAAAGCATAGTGTTCTACATAGCTCTTCCATGGAAATCAAGCAATTTAGATCCTAAAACCTTTGCTCTTGCTCTGCAGACGAGGAATACACCAACTGGTACAAAATATACTTCACTTGTGGAAAAGGGGCAAGAAAGTGTCTGCAGCAGCTTCTCTGCTTGCTGAAAACACAGGGAACAAACAGGGCTTGTGTCTTTAGAAAACCAACACAGCAACAGCAAAGCACAGTGTTCTTAATAGCTCTTCCAATGAAATCAAGCAATTTAGGTCCTAAAACCTTTGATCCGTCTCTGCAGACGAGGAACACACCAACTGGTACAAAATATACTTCACTTGTGAAAAAGGGGCAAGAAAGTGTCTGCAGCAGCTTCTCTGCTTGCTGCAAACACAGACAACCAACAGGACTTGTGTCTTGAGAAAACCAACACAGCAACAGCAAAGCATAGTGTTCTACAGAGCTCTTCCATGGAAAACAAGCAATTTAGATCCTAAAACCTTTGCTCTTGCTCTGCAGACGAGGAATACACCAACTGGTACAAAATATACTTCACTTGTGGAAAAGGGGCAAGAAAGTGTCTGCAGCAGCTTTTCTGCTCGCTGGAAACTCAGACAACCAACAAGACTTGTGTCTTGAGAAAACCAACACAGTAACAGCAAAGCATAGTGTTCTACAGAGCTCTTCCATGGAAATCAAGCAATTTAAGTCCTAAAACCTTTGCTCTTGCTTTGCAGACGAGGAACACACCAACTGGTACAAAATATACGTCAGTAGTGGAGAAAGCAGGTACGTGTCTTCAAGAGCTTCTCTGCTTGCTGAAAACACAGGGAACAAACAGGGCTTGTGTCTTTAGAAAACCAACACAGCAACAGCAAAGCACAGTGTTCTACATATCTCTTCCAAGGAAATCAAGCAATTTAGGTCCTAAAACATTTGCTCCTGCTCTCCAGACGAGGAATACACCAACTGGTACAAAATATACGTCAGTAGTGGAGAAAGCAGGTACGTGTCTTCAAGAGCTTCTCTGCTCGCTGCAAGTACAGAGAACAAACAGGGTTTGTTTCTTGAGAAAACCAACACAGCAACAGCAAAGCATAGTGTTCTACAGAGCTCTTCCATGGAAATCAAGCAATTTAGGTCCTAACACATTTGCTCTTGCTTTGCAGACGAGGAACACACCAACTGGTACAAAATATACTTCACTTGTGGAAAAGGGGCAAGAAAGTGTCTGCAGCAGCTTCTCTGCTTGCTGAAAACACAGGGAACAAACAGGGTTTGTGTCTTGAGAAAACCAACACAGCAACAGCAAAGCACAGTGTTCTACATATCTCTTCAAAGGAAATCAAGCAATTTAGGTCCTAAAACCTTTGCTCTTGCTCTGCAGACAAGGAATACACCAACTGGTACAAAATATACTTCACTTGTGGAAAAGGGGCAAGAAAGTGTCTGCAGCAGCTTCTCTGCTTGCTGAAAACACAGGGAACAAACAGGGTTTGTGTCTTTAGAAAACCAACACAGCAACAGCAAAGCATAGTGTTCTACATAGCTCTTCCATGGAAATCAAGCAATTTAGATCCTAAAACCTTTGCTCTTGCTCTGCAGACGAGGAATACACCAACTGGTACAAAATATACTTCACTTGTGGAAAAGGGGCAAGAAAGTGTCTGCAGCAGCTTCTCTGCTTGCTGAAAACACAGAGAACAAACAGGGTTTGTGTCTTGAGAAAACCAACACAGCAACAGCAAAGCACAGTGTTCTACATATCTCTTCCAAGGAAATCAAGCAATTTAGGTCCTAAAACCTTTGCTCCTGCTCTCCAGACGAGGAATACACCAACTGGTACAAAATATACTTCACTAGTGGAAAAGGAGCAAGAAAGTGTCTGCAGCAGCTTCTCTGCTTGCTGAAAACACAGAGAACAAACAGGGTTTGTGTCTTTAGAAAACCAACACAGCAACAGCAAAGCATAGTGTTCTACAGAGCTCTTCCATGGAAAACAAGCAATTTAGATCCTAAAACCTTTGCTCTTGCTCTGCAGACGAGGAATACACCAACTGGTACAAAATATACTTCACTTGTGGAAAAGGGGCAAGAAAGTGTCTGCAGCAGCTTCTCTGCTTGCTGAAAACACAGGGAACAAACAGGGTTTGTGTCTTGAGAAAACCAACAAAGCAACAGCAAAGCACAGTGTTCTACATATCTCTTCCATGGAAATCAAGCAATTTAAGTCCTAAAACCTTTGCTCTTGCTTTGCAGACGAGGAACACACCAACTGGTACAAAATATACTTCACTTGTGAAAAAGGGGCAAGAAAGTGTCTGCAGCAGCTTCTCTGCTTGCTGAAAACACAGGGAACAAACAGGGTTTGTGTCTTGAGAAAACCAACACAGCAACAGCAAAGCATAGTGTTCTACATAGCTCTTCCATGGAAAACAAGCAATTTAGATCCTAAAACCTTTGCTCTTGCTCTGCAGACGAGGAATACACAAACTGGTACAAAATATACTTCACTAGTGGAAAAGGAGCAAGAAAGTGTCTGCAGCAGCTTCTCTGCTTGCTGAAAACACAGGGAACAAACAGGGCTTGTGTGTTTAGAAACCAACACAGCAACAGCAAAGCATAGTGTTCTTAATAGCTCTTCCAATGAAATCAAGCAATTTAGGTCCTAAAACCTTTGCTCTTGCTCTGCAGACGAGGAACACACCAACTGGTACAAAATATACTTCACTTGTGAAAAAGGGGCAAGAAAGTGTCTGCAGCAGCTTCTCTGCTTGCTGCAAACACAGACAACCAACAGGACTTGTGTCTTGAGAAAACCAACACAGCAACAGCAAAGCATAGTGTTCTACATAGCTCTTCCATGGAAAACAAGCAATTTAGATCCTAAAACCTTTGCTCTTGCTCTGCAGACGAGGAATACACCAACTGGTACAAAATATACTTCACTAGTGGAAAAGGGGCAAGAAAGTGTCTGCAGCAGCTTTTCTGCTCGCTGGAAACACATACAACTAACAAGGCTTGTGTCTTGAGAAAACCAACACAGCAACAGCAAAGCACAGTGTTCTACATATCTCTTCCAAGGAAATCAAGCAATTTAGGTCCTAAAACCTTTGCTCCTGCTCTCCAGACGAGGAATACACCAACTGGTACAAAATATACTTCACTAGTGGAAAAGGAGCAAGAAAGTGTCTGCAGCAGCTTCTCTGCTTGCTGAAAACACAGAGAACAAACAGGGTTTGTGTCTTTAGAAAACCAACACAGCAACAGCAAAGCATAGTGTTCTACAGAGCTCTTCCATGGAAAACAAGCAATTTAGATCCTAAAACCTTTGCTCTTGCTCTGCAGACGAGGAATACACCAACTGGTACAAAATATACTTCACTTGTGGAAAAGGGGCAAGAAAGTGTCTGCAGCAGCTTCTCTGCTTGCTGAAAACACAGGGAACAAACAGGGTTTGTGTCTTGAGAAAACCAACAAAGCAACAGCAAAGCACAGTGTTCTACATATCTCTTCCATGGAAATCAAGCAATTTAAGTCCTAAAACCTTTGCTCTTGCTTTGCAGACGAGGAACACACCAACTGGTACAAAATATACTTCACTTGTGAAAAAGGGGCAAGAAAGTGTCTGCAGCAGCTTCTCTGCTTGCTGAAAACACAGGGAACAAACAGGGTTTGTGTCTTGAGAAAACCAACACAGCAACAGCAAAGCATAGTGTTCTACATAGCTCTTCCATGGAAAACAAGCAATTTAGATCCTAAAACCTTTGCTCTTGCTCTGCAGACGAGGAATACACAAACTGGTACAAAATATACTTCACTAGTGGAAAAGGAGCAAGAAAGTGTCTGCAGCAGCTTCTCTGCTTGCTGAAAACACAGGGAACAAACAGGGCTTGTGTGTTTAGAAACCAACACAGCAACAGCAAAGCATAGTGTTCTTAATAGCTCTTCCAATGAAATCAAGCAATTTAGGTCCTAAAACCTTTGCTCTTGCTCTGCAGACGAGGAACACACCAACTGGTACAAAATATACTTCACTTGTGAAAAAGGGGCAAGAAAGTGTCTGCAGCAGCTTCTCTGCTTGCTGCAAACACAGACAACCAACAGGACTTGTGTCTTGAGAAAACCAACACAGCAACAGCAAAGCATAGTGTTCTACATAGCTCTTCCATGGAAAACAAGCAATTTAGATCCTAAAACCTTTGCTCTTGCTCTGCAGACGAGGAATACACCAACTGGTACAAAATATACTTCACTAGTGGAAAAGGGGCAAGAAAGTGTCTGCAGCAGCTTTTCTGCTCGCTGGAAACACATACAACTTACAAGGCTTGTGTCTTGAGAAAACCAACACAGCAACAGCAAAGCACAGTGTTCTACATATCTCTTCCAAGGAAATCAAGCAATTTAGGTCCTAAAACCTTTGCTCCTGCTCTCCAGACGAGGAATACACCAACTGGTACAAAATATACGTCAGTAGTGGAGAAAGCAGGTACGTGTCTTCAAGAGCTTCTCTGCTCGCTGCAAGTACAGAGAACAAACAGGGTTTGTTTCTTGAGAAAACCGACACAGCAACAGCAAAGCATAGTGTTCTACAGAGCTCTTCCATGGAAATCAAGGAATTTAGGTCCTAACACCTTTGCTCTTGCTCTGCAGACGAGGAATACACCAACTGGTACAAAATATACTTCACTTGTGGAAAAGGGGCAAGAAAGTGTCTGCAGCAGCTTCTCTGCTTGCTGCAAACACAGACAACCAACAGGACTTGTGTCTTGAGAAAACCAACACAGCAACAGCAAAGCATAGTGTTCTACATAGCCCTTCCATGGAAAACAAGCAATTTAGATCCTAAAACCTTTGCTCTTGCTCTGCCGACAAGGAATACACCAACTGGTACAAAATATACTTCACTTGTGGAAAAGGGGCAAGAAAGTGTCTGCAGCAGCTTCTCTGCTTGCTGAAAACACAGGGAACAAACAGGGTTTGTGTCTTGAGAAAACCAACACAGCAACAGCAAAGCACAGTGTTCTACATATCTCTTCAAAGGAAATCAAGCAATTTAGGTCCTAAAACCTTTGCTCTTGCTCTGCAGACAAGGAATACACCAAATGGTACAAAATATACTTCACTTGTGGAAAAGGGGCAAGAAAGTGTCTGCAGCAGCTTCTCTGCTTGCTGAAAACACAGGGAACAAACAGGGTTTGTGTCTTTAGAAAACCAACACAGCAACAGCAAAGCATAGTGTTCTACATAGCTCTTCCATGGAAATCAAGCAATTTAGATCCTAAAACCTTTGCTCTTGCTCTGCAGACGAGGAATACACCAACTGGTACAAAATATACTTCACTTGTGGAAAAGGGGCAAGAAAGTGTCTGCAGCAGCTTCTCTGCTTGCTGAAAACACAGGGAACAAACAGGGTTTGTGTCTTGAGAAAACCAACACAGCAACAGCAAAGCACAGTGTTCTACATATCTCTTCCAAGGAAATCAAGCAATTTAGGTCCTAAAACCTTTGCTCCTGCTCTCCAGACGAGGAATACACCAACTGGTACAAAATATACTTCACTAGTGGAAAAGGAGCAAGAAAGTGTCTGCAGCAGCTTCTCTGCTTGCTGAAAACACAGAGAACAAACAGGGTTTGTGTCTTTAGAAAACCAACACAGCAACAGCAAAGCATAGTGTTCTACAGAGCTCTTCCATGGAAAACAAGCAATTTAGATCCTAAAACCTTTGCTCTTGCTCTGCAGACGAGGAATACACCAACTGGTACAAAATATACTTCACTTGTGGAAAAGGGGCAAGAAAGTGTCTGCAGCAGCTTCTCTGCTTGCTGAAAACACAGGGAACAAACAGGGTTTGTGTCTTGAGAAAACCAACAAAGCAACAGCAAAGCACAGTGTTCTACATATCTCTTCCATGGAAATCAAGCAATTTAAGTCCTAAAACCTTTGCTCTTGCTTTGCAGACGAGGAACACACCAACTGGTACAAAATATACTTCACTTGTGAAAAAGGGCAAGAAAGTGTCTGCAGCAGCTTCTCTGCTTGCTGAAAACACAGGGAACAAACAGGGTTTGTGTCTTGAGAAAACCAACACAGCAACAGCAAAGCATAGTGTTCTACATAGCTCTTCCATGGAAAACAAGCAATTTAGATCCTAAAACCTTTGCTCTTGCTCTGCAGACGAGGAATACACAAACTGGTACAAAATATACTTCACTAGTGGAAAAGGAGCAAGAAAGTGTCTGCAGCAGCTTCTCTGCTTGCTGAAAACACAGGGAACAAACAGGGCTTGTGTGTTTAGAAACCAACACAGCAACAGCAAAGCACAGTGTTCTACATATCTCTTCCAAGGAAATCAAGCAATTTAGGTCCTAAAACCTTTGCTCTTGCTCTGCAGACAAGGAATACACCAACTGGTACAAAATATACTTAACTTGTGGAAAAGGGGCAAGAAAGTGTCTGCAGCAGCTTCTCTGCTTGCTGAAAACACAGGGAACAAACAGGGTTTGTGTCTTTAGAAAACCAACACAGCAACAGCAAAGCATAGTGTTCTACAGAGCTCTTCCATGGAAAACAAGCAATTTAGATCCTAAAACCTTTGCTCTTGCTCTGCAGACGAGGAATACACCAACTGGTACAAAATATACTTCACTAGTGGAAAAGGAGCAAGAAAGTGTCTGCAGCAGCTTCTCTGCTTGCTGAAAACACAGAGAACAAACAGGGCTTGTGTCTTGAGAAAACCAACACAGCAACAGCAAAGCATAGTGTTCTACATAGCTCTTCCATGGAAAACAAGCAATTTAGATCCTAAAACCTTTGCTCTTGCTCTGCAGACGAGGAATACACCAACTGGTACAAAATATACTTCACTTGTGGAAAAGGGGCAAGAAAGTGTCTGCAGCAGCTTCTCTGCTTGCTGAAAACACAGGGAACAAACAGGGTTTGTGTCTTTAGAAAACCAACACAGCAACAGCAAAGCATAGTGTTCTACAGAGCTCTTCCATGGAAAACAAGCAATTTAGATCCTAAAACCTTTGCTCTTGCTCTGCAGACGAGGAATACACCAACTGGTACAAAATATACTTCACTTGTGGAAAAGGGGCAAGAAAGTGTCTGCAGCAGCTTTTCTGCTCGCTGGAAACACATACAACCAACAAGACTTGTGTCTTGAGAAAACGAACACAGTAACAGCAAAGCATAGTGTTCTACAGAGCTCTTCCATGGAAATCAAGCAATTTAAGTCCTAAAACCTTTGCTCTTGCTTTGCAGACGAGGAACACACCAACTGGTACAAAATATACGTCAGTAGTGGAGAAAGCAGGTACGTGTCTTCAAGAGCTTCTCTGCTTGCTGAAAACACAGGGAACAAACAGGGCTTGTGTCTTTAGAAAACCAACACAGCAACAGCAAAGCACAGTGTTCTTAATAGCTCTTCCAATGAAATCAAGCAATTTAGGTCCTAAAACCTTTGATCCGTCTCTGCAGACGAGGAACACACCAACTGGTACAAAATATACTTCACTTGTGAAAAAGGGGCAAGAAAGTGTCTGCAGCAGCTTCTCTGCTTGCTGCAAACACAGACAACCAACAGGACTTGTGTCTTGAGAAAACCAACACAGCAACAGCAAAGCATAGTGTTCTACAGAGCTCTTCCATGGAAAACAAGCAATTTAGATCCTAAAACCTTTGCTCTTGCTCTGCAGACGAGGAATACACCAACTGGTACAAAATATACTTCACTTGTGGACTGTGGAAAAGGGGCAAGAAAGTGTCTGCAGCAGCTTTTCTGCTCGCTGGAAACTCAGACAACCAACAAGACTTGTGTCTTGAGAAAACCAACACAGTAACAGCAAAGCATAGTGTTCTACAGAGCTCTTCCATGGAAATCAAGCAATTTAAGTCCTAAAACCTTTGCTCTTGCTTTGCAGACGAGGAACACACCAACTTGGTACAAAATATACGTCAGTAGTGAGAAAGCAGGTACGTGTCTTCAAGAGCTTCTCTGCTTGCTGAAAACACAGGGAACAAACAGGCTTGTGTCTTTAGAAAACCAACACAGCAACAGCAAAGCACAGTGTTCTACATATCTCTTCCAAGGAAATCAAGCAATTTAGGTCCTAAAACATTTGCTCCTGCTCTCCAGACGAGGAATACACCAACTGGTACAAAATATACGTCAGTAGTGAGAAAGGCAGGTACGTGTCTTCAAGAGCTTCTCTGCTCGCTGCAAGTACAGAGAACAAACAGGGTTTGTTTCTTGAGAAAACCAACACAGCAACAGCAAAGCATAGTGTTCTACAGAGCTCTTCCATGGAAATCAAGCAATTTAGGTCCTAACACATTTGCTCTTGCTTTGCAGACGAGGAACACACCAACTGGTACAAAATATACTTCACTTGTGGAAAAAGGGGCAAGAAAGTGTCTGCAGCAGCTTCTCTGCTTGCTGAAAACACAGGGAACAAACAGGGTTTGTGTCTTGAGAAAACCAACACAGCAACAGCAAAGCACAGTGTTCTACATATCTCTTCAAAGGAAATCAAGCAATTTAGGTCCTAAAACCTTTGCTCTTGCTCTGCAGACAAGGAATACACCAACTGGTACAAAATATACTTCACTTGTGGAAAAGGGGCAAGAAAGTGTCTGCAGCAGCTTCTCTGCTTGCTGAAAACACAGGGAACAAACAGGGTTTGTGTCTTTAGAAAACCAACACAGCAACAGCAAAGCATAGTGTTCTACATAGCTCTTCCATGGAAATCAAGCAATTTAGATCCTAAAACCTTTGCTCTTGCTCTGCAGACGAGGAATACACCAACTGGTACAAAATATACTTCACGTGTGGAAAAGGGGCAAGAAAGTGTCTGCAGCAGCTTCTCTGCTTGCTGAAAACACAGGGAACAAACAGGGTTTGTGTCTTGAGAAAACCAACACAGCAACAGCAAAGCACAGTGTTTCAACATATCTCTTCCAAGGAAATCAAGCAATTTAGGTCCTAAAACCTTTGCTCCTGCTCTCCAGACGAGGAATACACCAACTGGTACAAAATATACTTCACTAGTGGAAAAGGAGCAAGAAAGTGTCTGCAGCAGCTTCTCTGCTTGCTGAAAACACAGAGAACAAACAGGGTTTGTGTCTTTAGAAAACCAACACAGCAACAGCAAAGCATAGTGTTCTACAGAGCTCTTCCATGGAAAACAAGCAATTTAGATCCTAAAACCTTTGCTCTTGCTCTGCAGACGAGGAATACACAAACTGGTACAAAATATACTTCACTAGTGGAAAAGGAGCAAGAAAGTGTCTGCAGCAGCTTCTCTGCTTGCTGAAAACACAGGGAACAAACAGGGCTTGTGTGTTTAGAACCAACACAGCAACAGCAAAGCATAGTGTTCTTAATAGCTCTTCCAATGAAATCAAGCAATTTAGGTCCTAAAACCTTTGCCTTTGCTCTGCAGACGAGGAACACACCAACTGGTACAAAATATACTTCACTTGTGAAAAAGGGGCAAGAAAGTGTCTGCAGCAGCTTCTCTGCTTGCTGCAAAACACAGACAACCAACAGGACTTGTGTCTTGAGAAAACCAACACAGCAACAGCAAAGCATAGTGTTCTACATAGCTCTTCCATGGAAAACAAGCAATTTAGATCCTAAAACCTTTGCTCTTGCTCTGCAGACGAGGAATACACCAACTGGTACAAAATATACTTCACTTGTGGAAAAGGGGCAAGAAAGTGTCTGCAGCAGCTTTCTGCTCGCTGGAAACACATACAACTAACAAGGCTTGTGTCTTGAGAAAACCAACACAGCAACAGCAAAGCACAGTGTTCTACATATCTCTTCCAAGGAAATCAAGCAATTTAGGTCCTAAAACCTTTGCTCCTGCTCTCCAGACGAGGAATACACCACTGGTACAAAATATACTCACTAGTGGAAAAGGAGCAAGAAAGTGTCTGCAGCAGCTTCTCTGCTTGCTGAAAACACAGAGAACAAACAGGGTTTGTGTCTTAGAAAACCAACACAGCAACAGCAAAGCATAGTGTTCTACAGAGCTCTTCCATGGAAAACAAGCAATTTAGATCCTAAAACCTTTGCTCTTGCTCTGCAGACGAGGAATACACCAACTGGTACAAAATATACTTCACTTGTGGAAAAGGGGCAAGAAAGTGTCTGCAGCAGCTTCTCTGCTTGCTGAAAACACAGGGAACAAACAGGGTTTGTGTCTTGAGAAAACCAACAAAGCAACAGCAAAGCACAGTGTTCTACATATCTCTTCCATGGAAATCAAGCAATTTAAGTCCTAAAACCTTTGCTCTTGCTTTGCAGACGAGGAACACACCAACTGGTACAAAATATACTTCACTTGTGAAAAAGGGGCAAGAAAGTGTCTGCAGCAGCTTCTCTGCTTGCTGAAAACACAGGGAACAAACAGGGTTTGTGTCTTGAGAAAACCAACACAGCAACAGCAAAGCATAGTGTTCTACATAGCTCTTCCATGGAAACAAGCAATTTAGATCCTAAAACCTTTGCTCTTGCTCTGCAGACGAGGAATACACAAACTGGTACAAAATATACTTCACTAGTGGAAAAGGAGCAAGAAAGTGTCTGCAGCAGCTTCTCTGCTTGCTGAAAACACAGGGAACAAACAGGGCTTGTGTGTTTAGAAACCAACACAGCAACAGCAAAGCATAGTGTTCTTAATAGCTCTTCCAATGAAATCAAGCAATTTAGGTCCTAAAACCTTTGCTCTTGCTCTGCAGACGAGGAACACACCAACTGTACAAAATATACTTCACTTGTGAAAAAGGGGCAAGAAAGTGTCTGCAGCAGCTTCTCTGCTTGCTGCAAACACAGACAACCAACAGGACTTGTGTCTTGAGAAAACCAACACAGCAACAGCAAAGCATAGTGTTCTACATAGCTCTTCCATGGAAAACAAGCAATTTAGATCCTAAAACCTTTGCTCTTGCTCTGCAGACGAGGAATACACCAACTGGTACAAAATATACTTCACTAGTGGAAAAGGGGCAAGAAAGTGTCTGCAGCAGCTTTTCTGCTCGCTGGAAACACCATACAACTAACAAGGCTTGTGTCTTGAGAAAACCAACACAGCAACAGCAAAGCACAGTGTTCTACATATCTCTTCCAAGGAAATCAAGCAATTTAAGTCCTAAAAACCTTTGCTCCTGCTCTCCAGACGAGGAATACACCAACTGGTACAAAATATGCTTCACTAGTGGAAAAGGAGCAAGAAAGTGTCTGCAGCAGCTTCTCTGCTTGCTGAAAACACAGAGAACAAACAGGGTTTGTGTCTTTAGAAAACCAACACAGCAACAGCAAAGCATAGTGTTCTACATAGCTCTTCCATGGAAAACAAGCAATTTAGATCCTAAAACCTTTGCTCTTGCTCTGCAGACGAGGAATACACAAACTGGTACAAAATATACTTCACTAGTGGAAAAGGAGCAAGAAAGTGTCTGCAGCAGCTTCTCTGCTTGCTGAAAACACAGGGAACAACAGGGCTTGTGTGTTTAGAAACCAACACAGCAACAGCAAAGCACAGTGTTCTACATATCTCTTCCAAGGAAATCAAGCAATTTAGGTCCTAAAACCTTTGCTCTTGCTCTGCAGACAAGGAATACACCAACTGGTACAAAATATACTTAACTTGTGGAAAAGGGGCAAGAAAGTGTCTGCAGCAGCTTCTCTGCTTGCTGAAAACACAGGGAACAAACAGGGTTTGTGTCTTTAGAAAACCAACACAGCAACAGCAAAGCATAGTGTTCTACAGAGCTCTTCCATGGAAAACAAGCAATTTAGATCCTAAAACCTTTGCTCTTGCTCTGCAGACGAGGAATACACCAACTGGTACAAAATATACTTCACTAGTGGAAAAGGAGCAAGAAAGTGTCTGCAGCAGCTTCTCTGCTTGCTGAAAACACAGAGAACAAACAGGGCTTGTGTCTTGAGAAAACCAACACAGCAACAGCAAAGCATAGTGTTCTACATAGCTCTTCCATGGAAAACAAGCAATTTAGATCCTAAAACCTTTGCTCTTGCTCTGCAGACGAGGAATACACCAACTGGTACAAATATACTTCACTTGTGAAAAGGGGCAAGAAAGTGTCTGCAGCAGCTTCTCTGCTGGCTGGAAACACATACAACTAACAAGGCTTGTGTCTTGAGAAAACCAACACAGTAACAGCAAAGCACAGTGTTCTACATATCTCTTCCAAGGAAATCAAGCAATTTAGGTCCTAAAACCTTTGCTCCTGCTCTCCAGACGAGGAATACACCAACTGGTACAAATATACGTCAGTAGTGGAGAAAGCAGGTACGTGTCTTCAAGAGCTTCTCTGCTCGCTGCAAGTACAGAGAACAAACAGGGTTTGTTTCTTGAGAAAACCGACACAGCAACAGCAAAGCATAGTGTTCTACAGAGCTCTTCCATGGAAATCAAGCAATTTAGGTCCTAACACCTTTGCTCTTGCTCTGCAGACGAGGAATACACCAACTGGTACAAAATATACTTCACTTGTGGAAAAGGGGCAAGAAAGTGTCTGCAGCAGCTTCTCTGCTTGCTGAAAACACAGGGAACAAACAGGGTTTGTGTCTTGAGAAAACCAACACAGCAACAGCAAAGCACAGTGTTCTACATATCTCTTCCAAGGAAATCAAGCAATTTAGGTCCTAAAACCTTTGCTCCTGCTCTCCAGACGAGGAATACACCAACTGGTACAAAATATACTTCACTTGTGGAAAAGGGGCAAGAAAGTGTCTGCAGCAGCTTCTCTGCTTGCTGAAAACACAGGGAACAAACAGGGTTTGTGTCTTTAGAAAACCAACACAGCAACAGCAAAGCATAGTGTTCTACATAGCTCTTCCATGGAAATCAAGCAATTTAGATCCTAAAACCTTTGCTCTTGCTCTGCAGACGAGGAATACACCAACTGGTACAAAATATACTTCACTTGTGGAAAAGGGGCAAGAAAGTGTCTGCAGCAGCTTCTCTGCTTGCTGAAAACACAGGGAACAAACAGGGTTTGTGTCTTTAGAAAACCAACACAGCAACAGCAAAGCATAGTGTTCTACAGAGCTCTTCCATGGAAAACAAGCAATTTAGATCCTAAAACCTTTGCTCTTGCTCTGCAGACGAGGAATACACCAACTGGTACAAAATATACTTCACTTGTGGAAAAGGGGCAAGAAAGTGTCTGCAGCAGCTTTTCTGCTCGCTGGAAACACATACAACCAACAAGACTTGTGTCTTGAGAAAACGAACACAGTAACAGCAAAGCATAGTGTTCTACAGAGCTCTTCCATGGAAATCAAGCAATTTAAGTCCTAAAACCTTTGCTCTTGCTTTGCAGACGAGGAACACACCAACTGGTACAAAATATACGTCAGTAGTGGAGAAAGCAGGTACGTGTCTTCAAGAGCTTCTCTGCTTGCTGAAAACACAGGGAACAAACAGGGCTTGTGTCTTTAGAAAACCAACACAGCAACAGCAAAGCACAGTGTTCTTAATAGCTCTTCCAATGAAATCAAGCAATTTAGGTCCTAAAACCTTTGATCCGTCTCTGCAGACGAGGAACACACCAACTGGTACAAAATATACTTCACTTGTGAAAAAGGGGCAAGAAAGTGTCTGCAGCAGCTTCTCTGCTTGCTGCAAACACAGACAACCAACAGGACTTGTGTCTTGAGAAAACCAACACAGCAACAGCAAAGCATAGTGTTCTACAGAGCTCTTCCATGGAAAACAAGCAATTTAGATCCTAAAACCTTTGCTCTTGCTCTGCAGACGAGGAATAC
This sequence comes from Prinia subflava, assembly GCF_021018805.1. NCBI lineage: Eukaryota > Metazoa > Chordata > Aves > Passeriformes > Cisticolidae > Prinia > Prinia subflava. The sequence goes on along the minus strand of NW_026961088.1, from coordinate 96,208 downwards.
ACCAACTGGTACAAAATATACTTCACTTGTGGAAAAGGGGCAAGAAAGTGTCTGCAGCAGCTTTTCTGCTCGCTGGAAACTCAGACAACCAACAAGACTTGTGTCTTGAGAAAACCAACACAGTAACAGCAAAGCATAGTGTTCTACAGAGCTCTTCCATGGAAATCAAGCAATTTAAGTCCTAAAACCTTTGCTCTTGCTTTGCAGACGAGGAACACACCAACTGGTACAAAATATACGTCAGTAGTGGAGAAAGCAGGTACGTGTCTTCAAGAGCTTCTCTGCTTGCTGAAAACACAGGGAACAAACAGGGCTTGTGTCTTTAGAAAACCAACACAGCAACAGCAAAGCACAGTGTTCTACATATCTCTTCCAAGGAAATCAAGCAATTTAGGTCCTAAAACATTTGCTCCTGCTCTCCAGACGAGGAATACACCAACTGGTACAAAATATACGTCAGTAGTGGAGAAAGCAGGTACGTGTCTTCAAGAGCTTCTCTGCTCGCTGCAAGTACAGAGAACAAACAGGGTTTGTTTCTTGAGAAAACCAACACAGCAACAGCAAAGCATAGTGTTCTACAGAGCTCTTCCATGGAAATCAAGCAATTTAGGTCCTAACACATTTGCTCTTGCTTTGCAGACGAGGAACACACCAACTGGTACAAAATATACTTCACTTGTGGAAAAGGGGCAAGAAAGTGTCTGCAGCAGCTTCTCTGCTTGCTGAAAACACAGGGAACAAACAGGGTTTGTGTCTTGAGAAAACCAACACAGCAACAGCAAAGCACAGTGTTCTACATATCTCTTCAAAGGAAATCAAGCAATTTAGGTCCTAAAACCTTTGCTCTTGCTCTGCAGACAAGGAATACACCAACTGGTACAAAATATACTTCACTTGTGGAAAAGGGGCAAGAAAGTGTCTGCAGCAGCTTCTCTGCTTGCTGAAAACACAGGGAACAAACAGGGTTTGTGTCTTTAGAAAACCAACACAGCAACAGCAAAGCATAGTGTTCTACATAGCTCTTCCATGGAAATCAAGCAATTTAGATCCTAAAACCTTTGCTCTTGCTCTGCAGACGAGGAATACACCAACTGGTACAAAATATACTTCACTTGTGGAAAAGGGGCAAGAAAGTGTCTGCAGCAGCTTCTCTGCTTGCTGAAAACACAGGGAACAAACAGGGTTTGTGTCTTGAGAAAACCAACACAGCAACAGCAAAGCACAGTGTTCTACATATCTCTTCCAAGGAAATCAAGCAATTTAGGTCCTAAAACCTTTGCTCCTGCTCTCCAGACGAGGAATACACCAACTGGTACAAAATATACTTCACTAGTGGAAAAGGAGCAAGAAAGTGTCTGCAGCAGCTTCTCTGCTTGCTGAAAACACAGAGAACAAACAGGGTTTGTGTCTTTAGAAAACCAACACAGCAACAGCAAAGCATAGTGTTCTACAGAGCTCTTCCATGGAAAACAAGCAATTTAGATCCTAAAACCTTTGCTCTTGCTCTGCAGACGAGGAATACACAAACTGGTACAAAATATACTTCACTAGTGGAAAAGGAGCAAGAAAGTGTCTGCAGCAGCTTCTCTGCTTGCTGAAAACACAGGGAACAAACAGGGCTTGTGTGTTTAGAAACCAACACAGCAACAGCAAAGCATAGTGTTCTTAATAGCTCTTCCAATGAAATCAAGCAATTTAGGTCCTAAAACCTTTGCTCTTGCTCTGCAGACGAGGAACACACCAACTGGTACAAAATATACTTCACTTGTGAAAAAGGGGCAAGAAAGTGTCTGCAGCAGCTTCTCTGCTTGCTGCAAACACAGACAACCAACAGGACTTGTGTCTTGAGAAAACCAACACAGCAACAGCAAAGCATAGTGTTCTACATAGCTCTTCCATGGAAAACAAGCAATTTAGATCCTAAAACCTTTGCTCTTGCTCTGCAGACGAGGAATACACCAACTGGTACAAAATATACTTCACTTGTGGAAAAGGGGCAAGAAAGTGTCTGCAGCAGCTTTTCTGCTCGCTGGAAACACATACAACTAACAAGGCTTGTGTCTTGAGAAAAACCAACACAGCAACAGCAAAGCACAGTGTTCTACATATCTCTTCCAAGGAAATCAAGCAATTTAGGTCCTAAAACCTTTGCTCCTGCTCTCCAGACGAGGAATACACAAACTGGTACAAAATATACTTCACTAGTGGAAAAGGAGCAAGAAAGTGTCTGCAGCAGCTTCTCTGCTTGCTGAAAACACAGAGAACAAACAGGGTTTGTGTCTTTAGAAAACCAACACAGCAACAGCAAAGCATAGTGTTCTACAGAGCTCTTCCATGGAAAACAAGCAATTTAGATCCTAAAACCTTTGCTCTTGCTCTGCAGACGAGGAATACACCAACTGGTACAAAATATACTTCACTTGTGGAAAAGGGGCAAGAAAGTGTCTGCAGCAGCTTCTCTGCTTGCTGAAAACACAGGGAACAAACAGGGTTTGTGTCTTGAGAAAACCAACAAAGCAACAGCAAAGCACAGTGTTCTACATATCTCTTCCATGGAAATCAAGCAATTTAAGTCCTAAAACCTTTGCTCTTGCTTTGCAGACGAGGAACACACCAACTGGTACAAAATATACTTCACTTGTGAAAAAAGGGGCAAGAAAAGTGTCTGCAGCAGCTTCTCTGCTTGCTGAAAACACAGGGAACAAACAGGGTTTGTGTCTTGAGAAAACCAACACAGCAACAGCAAAGCATAGTGTTCTACATAGCTCTTCCATGGAAAACAAGCAATTTAGATCCTAAAACCTTTGCTCTTGCTCTGCAGACGAGGAATACACAAACTGGTACAAAATATACTTCACTAGTGGAAAAGGAGCAAGAAAGTGTCTGCAGCAGCTTCTCTGCTTGCTGAAAACACAGGGAACAAACAGGGCTTGTGTGTTAGAAACCAACACAGCAACAGCAAAGCATAGTGTTCTTAATAGCTCTTCCAATGAAATCAAGCAATTTAGGTCCTAAAACCTTTGCTCTTGCTCTGCAGACGAGGAACACACCAACTGGTACAAATATACTTCACTTGTGAAAAAGGGGCAAGAAAGTGTCTGCAGCAGCTTCTCTGCTTGCTGCAAACACAGACAACCAACAGGACTTGTGTCTTGAGAAAACCAACACAGCAACAGCAAAGCATAGTGTTCTACATAGCTCTTCCATGGAAAACAAGCAATTTAGATCCTAAAACCTTTGCTCTTGCTCTGCAGACGAGGAATACACCAACTGTACAAAATATACTTCACTAGTGGAAAAGGGGCAAGAAAGTGTCTGCAGCAGCTTTTCTGCTCGCTGGAAACACATACAACTAACAAGGCTTGTGTCTTGAGAAAACCAACACAGCAACAGCAAAGCACAGTGTTCTACATATCTCTTCCAAGGAAATCAAGCAATTTAGGTCCTAAAACCTTTGCTCCTGCTCTCCAGACGAGGAATACACCAACTGGTACAAAATATACGTCAGTAGTGGAGAAAGCAGGTACGTGTCTTCAAGAGCTTCTCTGCTCGCTGCAAGTACAGAGAACAAACAGGGTTTGTTTCTTGAGGAAAACCGACACAGCAACAGCAAAGCATAGTGTTCTACAGAGCTCTTCCATGGAAATCAAGGAATTTAGGTCCTAACACCTTTGCTCTTGCTCTGCAGACGAGGAATACACCAACTGGTACAAAATATACTTCACTTGTGGAAAAGGGGCAAGAAAGTGTCTGCAGCAGCTTCTCTGCTTGCTGCAAACACAGACAACCAACAGGACTTGTGTCTTGAGAAAACCAACACAGCAACAGCAAAGCATAGTGTTCTACATAGCCCTTCCATGGAAAACAAGCAATTTAGATCCTAAAACCTTTGCTCTTGCTCTGCCGACAAGGAATACACCAACTGGTACAAAATATACTTCACTTGTGGAAAAGGGGCAAGAAAGTGTCTGCAGCAGCTTCTCTGCTTGCTGAAAACACAGGGAACAAACAGGGTTTGTGTCTTGAGAAAACCAACACAGCAACAGCAAAGCACAGTGTTCTACATATCTCTTCAAAGGAAATCAAGCAATTTAGGTCCTAAAACCTTTGCTCTTGCTCTGCAGACAAGGAATACACCAAATGGTACAAAATATACTTCACTTGTGGAAAAGGGGCAAGAAAGTGTCTGCAGCAGCTTCTCTGCTTGCTGAAAACACAGGGAACAAACAGGGTTTGTGTCTTTAGAAAACCAACACAGCAACAGCAAAGCATAGTGTTCTACATAGCTCTTCCATGGAAATCAAGCAATTTAGATCTAAAACCTTTGCTCTTGCTCTGCAGACGAGGAATACACCAACTGGTACAAAATATACTTCACTTGTGGAAAAGGGGCAAGAAAGTGTCCTGCAGCAGCTTCTCTGCTTGCTGAAAACACAGGGAACAAACAGGGTTTGTGTCTTGAGAAAACAACACAGCAACAGCAAAGCACAGTGTTCTACATATCTCTTCCAAGGAAATCAAGCAATTTAGGTCCTAAAACTTTGCTCCTGCTCTCCAGACGAGGAATACACCAACTGGTACAAAATATACTTCACTAGTGGAAAAGGAGCAAGAAAGTGTCTGCAGCAGCTTCTCTGCTTGCTGAAAACACAGAGAACAAACAGGGTTTGTGTCTTTAGAAAACCAACACAGCAACAGCAAAGCATAGTGTTCTACAGAGCTCTTCCATGGAAAAACAAGCAATTTAGATCCTAAAACCTTTGCTCTTGCTCTGCAGACGAGGAATACACCAACTGGTACAAAATATACTTCACTTGTGGAAAAGGGGCAAGAAAGTGTCTGCAGCAGCTTCTCTGCTTGCTGAAAACACAGGGAACAAACAGGGTTTGTGTCTGAGAAAACCAACAAAGCAACAGCAAAGCACAGTGTTCTACATATCTCTTCCATGGAAATCAAGCAATTTAAGTCCTAAAACCTTTGCTCTTGCTTTGCAGACGAGGAACACACCAACTGGTACAAAATATACTTCACTTGTGAAAAAGGGGCAAGAAAGTGTCTGCAGCAGCTTCTCTGCTTGCTGAAAACACAGGGAACAAACAGGGTTTGTGTCTTGAGAAAACCAACACAGCAACAGCAAAGCATAGTGTTCTACATAGCTCTTCCATGGAAAACAAGCAATTTAGATCCTAAAACCTTTGCTCTTGCTCTGCAGACGAGGAATACACAAACTGGTACAAAATATACTTCACTAGTGGAAAAGGAGCAAGAAAGTGTCTGCAGCAGCTTCTCTGCTTGCTGAAAACACAGGGAACAAACAGGGCTTGTGTGTTTAGAAACCAACACAGCAACAGCAAAGCACAGTGTTCTACATATCTCTTCCAAGGAAATCAAGCAATTTAGGTCCTAAAACCTTTGCTCTTGCTCTGCAGACAAGGAATACACCAACTGGTACAAAATATACTTAACTTGTGGAAAAGGGGCAAGAAAGTGTCTGCAGCAGCTTCTCTGCTTGCTGAAAACACAGGGAACAAACAGGGTTTGTGTCTTTAGAAAACCAACACAGCAACAGCAAAGCATAGTGTTCTACAGAGCTCTTCCATGGAAAACAAGCAATTTAGATCCTAAACCTTTGCTCTTGCTCTGCAGACGAGGAATACACCAACTGGTACAAAATATACTTCACTAGTGGAAAAGGAGCAAGAAAGTGTCTGCAGCAGCTTCTCTGCTTGCTGAAAACACAGAGAACAAACAGGGCTTGTGTCTTGAGAAAACCAACACAGCAACAGCAAAGCATAGTGTTCTACATAGCTCTTCCATGGAAAACAAGCAATTTAGATCCTAAAACCTTTGCTCTTGCTCTGCAGACGAGGAATACACCAACTGGTACAAAATATACTTCACTTGTGGAAAAGGGGCAAGAAAGTGTCTGCAGCAGCTTCTCTGCTGGCTGGAAACACATACAACTAACAAGGCTTGTGTCTTGAGAAAACCAACACAGTAACAGCAAAGCACAGTGTTCTACATATCTCTTCCAAGGAAATCAAGCAATTTAGGTCCTAAAACCTTTGCTCCTGCTCTCCAGACGAGGAATACACCAACTGGTACAAAATATACGTCAGTAGTGGAGAAAGCAGGTACGTGTCTCAAGAGCTTCTCTGCTCGCTGCAAGTACAGAGAACAAACAGGGTTTGTTTCTTGAGAAAACCGACACAGCAACAGCAAAGCATAGTGTTCTACAGAGCTCTTCCATGGAAATCAAGCAATTTAGGTCCTAACACCTTTGCTCTTGCTCTGCAGACGAGGAATACACCAACTGGTACAAAATATACTTCACTTGTGGAAAAGGGGCAAGAAAGTGTCTGCAGCAGCTTCTCTGCTTGCTGAAAACACAGGAACAAACAGGGTTTGTGTCTTGAGAAAACCAACACAGCAACAGCAAAGCACAGTGTTCTACATATCTCTTCCAAGGAAATCAAGCAATTTAGGTCCTAAAACCTTTGCTCCTGCTCTCCAGACGAGGAATACACCAACTGTACAAAATATACTTCACTTGTGGAAAAGGGGCAAGAAAGTGTCTGCAGCAGCTTCTCTGCTTGCTGAAAACACAGGGAACAAACAGGGTTTGTGTCTTTAGAAAACCAACACAGCAACAGCAAAGCATAGTGTTCTACATAGCTCTTCCATGGAAATCAAGCAATTTAGATCCTAAAACCTTTGCTCTTGCTCTGCAGACGAGGAATACACCAACTGGTACAAAATATACTTCACTTGTGGAAAAGGGGCAAGAAAGTGTCTGCAGCAGCTTCTCTGCTTGCTGAAACACAGGGAACAAACAGGGTTTGTGTCTTTAGAAAACCAACACAGCAACAGCAAAGCATAGTGTTCTACAGAGCTCTTCCATGGAAAACAAGCAATTTAGATCCTAAAACCTTGCTCTTGCTCTGCAGACGAGGAATACACCAACTGGTACAAAATATACTTCACTTGTGGAAAAGGGGCAAGAAAGTGTCTGCAGCAGCTTTTCTGCTCGCTGGAAACACATACAACCAACAAGACTTGTGTCTTGAGAAAACGAACACAGTAACAGCAAAGCATAGTGTTCTACAGAGCTCTTCCATGGAAATCAAGCAATTTAAGTCCTAAAACCTTTGCTCTTGCTTTGCAGACGAGGAACACACCAACTGGTACAAAATATACGTCAGTAGTGGAGAAAGCAGGTACGTGTCTTCAAGAGCTTCTCTGCTTGCTGAAAACACAGGGAACAAACAGGGCTTGTGTCTTTAGAAAACCAACACAGCAACAGCAAAGCACAGTGTTCTTAATAGCTCTTCCAATGAAATCAAGCAATTTAGGTCCTAAAACCTTTGATCCGTCTCTGCAGACGAGGAACACACCAACTGGTACAAAATATACTTCACTTGTGAAAAAGGGGCAAGAAAGTGTCTGCAGCAGCTTCTCTGCTTGCTGCAAACACAGACAACCAACAGGACTTGTGTCTTGAGAAAACCAACACAGCAACAGCAAAGCATAGTGTTCTACAGAGCTCTTCCATGGAAAACAAGCAATTTAGATCCTAAAACCTTTGCTCTTGCTCTGCAGACGAGGAATACACCAACTGGTACAAAATATACTTCACTTGTGGAAAAGGGGCAAGAAAGTGTCTGCAGCAGCTTTTCTGCTCGCTGGAAACTCAGACAACCAACAAGACTTGTGTCTTGAGAAAACCAACACAGTAACAGCAAAGCATAGTGTTCTACAGAGCTCTTCCATGGAAATCAAGCAATTTAAGTCCTAAAACCTTTGCTCTTGCTTTGCAGACGAGGAACACACCAACTGGTACAAAATATACGTCAGTAGTGGAGAAAGCAGGTACGTGTCTTCAAGAGCTTCTCTGCTTGCTGAAAACACAGGGAACAAACAGGGCTTGTGTCTTTAGAAAACCAACACAGCAACAGCAAAGCACAGTGTTCTACATATCTCTTCCAAGGAAATCAAGCAATTTAGGTCCTAAAACATTTGCTCCTGCTCTCCAGACGAGGAATACACCAACTGGTACAAAATATACGTCAGTGGTGGAGAAAGCAGGTACGTGTCTTCAAGAGCTTCTCTGCTCGCTGCAAGTACAGAGAACAAACAGGGTTTGTTTCTTGAGAAAACCAACACAGCAACAGCAAAGCATAGTGTTCTACAGAGCTCTTCCATGGAAATCAAGCAATTTAGGTCCTAACACATTTGCTCTTGCTTTGCAGACGAGGAACACACCAACTGGTACAAAATATACTTCACTTGTGAAAAAGGGGCAAGAAAGTGTCTGCAGCAGCTTCTCTGCTTGCTGAAAACACAGGGAACAAACAGGGTTTGTGTCTTTAGAAAACCAACACAGCAACAGCAAAGCATAGTGTTCTACAGAGCTCTTCCATGGAAAACAAGCAATTTAGATCCTAAAACCTTTGCTCTTGCTCTGCAGACGAGGAATACACCAACTGGTACAAAATATACTTCACTTGTGGAAAAGGGGCAAGAAAGTGTCTGCAGCAGCTTTTCTGCTCGCTGGAAACACATACAACCAACAAGACTTGTGTCTTGAGAAAACCAACACAGTAACAGCAAAGCATAGTGTTCTACAGAGCTCTTCCGTGCAAATCAAGCAATTTAAGTCCTAAAACCTTTGCTCTTGCTTTGCAGACGAGGAACACACCAACTGGTACAAAATATACGTCAGTAGTGGAGAAAGCAGGTACGTGTCTTCAAGAGCTTCTCTGCTTGCTGAAAACACAGGGAACAAACAGGGCTTGTGTCTTTAGAAAACCAACACAGCAACAGCAAAGCACAGTGTTCTTAATAGCTCTTCCAATGAAATCAAGCAATTTAGGTCCTAAAACCTTTGATCCGTCTCTGCAGACGAGGAACACACCAACTGGTACAAAATATACTTCACTTGTGAAAAAGGGGCAAGAAAGTGTCTGCAGCAGCTTCTCTGCTTGCTGCAAACACAGACAACCAACAGGACTTGTGTCTTTAGAAAACCAACACAGCAACAGCAAAGCATAGTGTTCTACAGAGCTCTTCCATGGAAAACAAGCAATTTAGATCCTAAAACCTTTGCTCTTGCTCTGCAGACGAGGAATACACCAACTGGTACAAAATATACTTCACTTGTGGAAAAGGGGCAAGAAAGTGTCTGCAGCAGCTTTTCTGCTCGCTGGAAACTCAGACAACCAACAAGACTTGTGTCTTGAGAAAACCAACACAGTAACAGCAAAGCATAGTGTTCTACAGAGCTCTTCCATGGAAATCAAGCAATTTAAGTCCTAAAACCTTTGCTCTTGCTTTGCAGACGAGGAACACACCAACTGGTACAAAATATACGTCAGTAGTGGAGAAAGCAGGTACGTGTCTTCAAGAGCTTCTCTGCTTGCTGAAAACACAGGGAACAAACAGGGCTTGTGTGTTTAGAAAACCAACACAGCAACAGCAAAGCATAGTGTTCTTAATAGCTCTTCCAATGAAATCAAGCAATTTAGGTCCTAAAACCTTTGCTCTTGCTCTGCAGACGAGGAACACACCAACTGGTACAAAATATACTTCACTTGTGAAAAAGGGGCAAGAAAGTGTCTGCAGCAGCTTCTCTGCTTGCTGCAAACACAGACAACCAACAGGACTTGTGTCTTGAGAAAACCAACACAGCAACAGCAAAGCACAGTGTTCTACATATCTCTTCCAAGGAAATCAAGCAATTTAGGTCCTAAAACCTTTGCTCCTGCTCTCCAGACGAGGAATACACCAACTGGTACAAAATATACGTCAGTAGTGGAGAAAGCAGGTACGTGTCTTCAAGAGCTTCTCTGCTCGCTGCAAGTACAGAGAACAAACAGGGTTTGTTTCTTGAGAAAACCGACACAGCAACAGCAAAGCATAGTGTTCTACAGAGCTCTTCCATGGAAATCAAGCAATTTAGGTCCTAACACCTTTGCTCTTGCTCTGCAGACGAGGAATACACCAACTGGTACAAAATATACTTCACTTGTGGAAAAGGGGCAAGAAAGTTTCTGCAGCAGCTTCTCTGCTTGCTGCAAACACAGACAACCAACAGGACTTGTGTCTTGAGAAAACCAACACAGCAACAGCAAAGCATAGTGTTCTACATAGCTCTTCCATGGAAAACAAGCAATTTAGATCCTAAAACCTTTGCTCTTGCTCTGCAGACGAGGAATACACCAACTGGTACAAAATATACTTCACTTGTGGAAAAGGGGCAAGAAAGTGTCTGCAGCAGCTTTTCTGCTCGCTGGAAACACATACAACTAACAAGGCTTGTGTCTTGAGAAAACCAACACAGTAACAGCAAAGCACAGTGTTCTACATATCTCTTCCAAGGAAATCAAGCAATTTAGGTCCTAAAACCTTTGCTCCTGCTCTCCAGACGAGGAATACACCAACTGGTACAAAATATACGTCAGTAGTGGAGAAAGCAGGTACGTGTCTTCAAGAGCTTCTCTGCTCGCTGCAAGTACAGAGAACAAACAGGGTTTGTTTCTTGAGAAAACCGACACAGCAACAGCAAAGCATAGTGTTCTACAGAGCTCTTCCATGGAAATCAAGCAATTTAGGTCCTAACACCTTTGCTCTTGCTCTGCAGACGAGGAACACACCAACTGGTACAAAATATACTTCACTTGTGGAAAAGGGGCAAGAAAGTGTCTGCAGCAGCTTCTCTGCTTGCTGCAAACACAGACAATCAACAGGACTTGTGTCTTGAGAAAACCAACACAGCAACAGCAAAGCATAGTGTTCTACAGAGCTCTTCCATGGAAAACAAGCAATTTAGATCCTAAAACCTTTGCTCTTGCTCTGCAGACAAGGAATACACCAACTGGTACAAAATATACTTCACTTGTGGAAAAGGAGCAAGAAAGTGTCTGCAGCAGCTTCTCTGCTTGCTGAAAACACAGGGAACAAACAGGGTTTGTGTCTTTAGAAAACCAACACAGCAACAGCAAAGCATAGTGTTCTACATAGCTCTTCCATGGAAAACAAGCAATTTAGATCCTAAAACCTTTGCTTTTGCTCTGCAGAAGAGGAATACACCAACTGGTACAAAATATACTTCACTTGTGGAAAAGGGGCAAGAAAGTGTCTGCAGCAGCTTTTCTGCTCGCTGGAAACTCAGACAACCAACAAGACTTGTGTCTTGAGAAAACCAACACAGTAACAGCAAAGCATAGTGTTCTACAGAGCTCTTCCATGGAAATCAAGCAATTTAAGTCCTAAAACCTTTGCTCTTGCTTTGCAGACGAGGAACACACCAACTGGTACAAAATATACGTCAGTAGTGGAGAAAGCAGGTACGTGTCTTCAAGAGCTTCTCTGCTTGCTGAAAACACAGGGAACAAACAGGGCTTGTGTCTTTAGAAAACCAACACAGCAACAGCAAAGCATAGTGTTCTTAATAGCTCTTCCAATGAAATCAAGCAATTTAAGTCCTAAAACCTTTGCTCTTGCTCTGCAGACGAGGAACACACCAACTGGTACAAAATATACTTCACTTGTGAAAAAGGGGCAAGAAAGTGTCTGCAGCAGCTTCTCTGCTTGCTGAAAACACAGGGAACAAACAGGGCTTGTGTCTTGAGAAAACAAACACAGCAACCGAAAACCATAGTGTTCTACATAGCTCTTCCATGGAAAACAAGCAATTTAGATCCTAAAACCTTTGCTCTTGCTCTGCAGACGAGGAATACACCAACTGGTACAAAATATACTTCACTTGTGGAAAAGGGGCAAGAAAGTGTCTGCAGCAGCTTTTCTGCTCGCTGGAAACACATACAACTAACAAGGCTTGTGTCTTGAGAAAACCAACACAGTAACAGCAAAGCACAGTGTTCTACATATCTCTTCCAAGGAAATCAAGCAATTTAGGTCCTAAAACCTTTGCTCCTGCTCTCCAGACGAGGAATACACCAACTGGTACAAAATATACGTCAGTAGTGGAGAAAGCAGGTACGTGTCTTCAAGAGCTTCTCTGCTCGCTGCAAGTACAGAGAACAAACAGGGTTTGTTTCTTGAGAAAACCAACACAGCAACAGCAAAGCATAGTGTTCTACAGAGCTCTTCCATGGAAATCAAGCAATTTAGGTCCTAACACATTTGCTCTTGCTTTGCAGACGAGGAACACACCAACTGGTACAAAATATACTTCACTTGTGGAAAAGGGGCAAGAAAGTGTCTGCAGCAGCTTCTCTGCTTGCTGCAAACACAGAGAACCAACAGGACTTGTGTCTTGAGAAAACCAACACAGCAACAGCAAAGCATAGTGTTCTACATAGCTCTTCCATGGAAAACAAGCAATTTAGATCCTAAAACCTTTGCTCTTGCTTTGCAGAAGAGGAATACACCAACTGGTACAAAATATACTTCACTTGTGGAAAAGGGGCAAGAAAGTGTCTGCAGCAGCTTTTCTGCTCGCTGGAAACTCAGACAACCAACAAGACTTGTGTCTTGAGAAAACCAACACAGTAACAGCAAAGCATAGTGTTCTACAGAGCTCTTCCATGGAAATCAAGCAATTTAAGTCCTAAAACCTTTGCTCTTGCTTTGCAGACGAGGAACACACCAACTGGTACAAAATATACGTCAGTAGTGGAGAAAGCAGGTACGTGTCTTCAAGAGCTTCTCTGCTTGCTGAAAACACAGGGAACAAACAGGGCTTGTGTCTTTAGAAAACCAACACAGCAACAGCAAAGCATAGTGTTCTTAATAGCTCTTCCAATGAAATCAAGCAATTTAGGTCCTAAAACCTTTGATCCGTCTCTGCAGACGAGGAATACACCAACTGGTACAAAATATACTTCACTTGTGAAAAAGGGGCAAGAAAGTGTCTGCAGCAGCTTCTCTGCTTGCTGCAAACACAGACAACCAACAGGACTTGTGTCTTGAGAAAACCAACACAGCAACAGCAAAGCATAGTGTTCTACATAGCTCTTCCATGGAAAACAAGCAATTTAGATCCTAAAACCTTTGCTCTTGCTCTGCAGACGAGGAATACACAAACTGGTACAAAATATACTTCACTAGTGGAAAAGGAGCAAGAAAGTGTCTGCAGCAGCTTCTCTGCTTGCTGAAAACACAGAGAACAAACAGGGCTTGTGTCTTGAGAAAACAAACACAGCAACCGAAAACCATAGTGTTCTACATAGCTCTTCCATGGAAAACAAGCAATTTAGATCCTAAAACCTTTGCTCTTGCTCTGCAGACGAGGAATACACCAACTGGTACAAAATATATTTCACTTGTGGAAAAGGGGCAAGAAAGTGTCTGCAGCAGCTTCTCTGCTTGCTGAAAACACAGGGAACAAACAGGGTTTGTGTCTTGAGAAAACCAACACAGCAACAGCAAAGCATAGTGTTCTACAGAGCTCTTCCATGGAAAACAAGCAATTTAGATCCTAAAACCTTTGCTCTTGCTCTGCAGACGAGGAATACACAAACTGGTACAAAATATACTTCACTAGTGGAAAAGGGGCAAGAAAGTGTCTGCAGCAGCTTCGCTGCTTGCTGAAAACACAGAGAACAAACAGGGCTTGTGTCTTGAGAAAACAAACACAGCAACCGAAAACCATAGTGTTCTACATAGCTCTTCCATGGAAAACAAGCAATTTAGATCCTAAAACCTTTGCTCTTGCTCTGCAGACGAGGAATACACCAACTGGTACAAAATATACGTCAGTAGTGGAGAAAGCAGGTACGTGTCTTCAAGAGCTTCTCTGCTTGCTGAAAACACAGGGAACAAACAGCGCTTGTGTGTTTAGAAAACCAACACAGCAACAGCAAAGCATAGTGTTCTTAATAGCTCTTCCAATGAAATCAAGCAATTTAAGTCCTAAAACCTTTGATCCGTCTCTGCAGACGAGGAACACACCAACTGGTACAAAATATACTTCACTTGTGAAAAAGGGGCAAGAAAGTGTCTGCAGCAGCTTCTCTGCTTGCTGAAAACACAGGGAACAAACAGGGTTTGTGTCTTGAGAAAACCAACACAGCAACAGCAAAGCACAGTGTTCTACATATCTCTTCCAAGGAAATCAAGCAATTTAGGTCCTAAAACCTTTGCTCCTGCTCTCCAGACGAGGAATACACCAACTGGTACAAAATATACTTCACTAGTGGAAAAGGAGCAAGAAAGTGTCTGCAGCAGCTTCTCTGCTTGCTGAAAACACAGAGAACAAACAGGGTTTGTGTCTTTAGAAAACCAACACAGCAACAGCAAAGCATAGTGTTCTACATAGCTCTTCCATGGAAAACAAGCAATTTAGATCCTAAAACCTTTGCTCTTGCTCTGCAGACGAGGAATACACCAACTGGTACAAAATATACTTCACTTGTGGAAAAGGGGCAAGAAAGTGTCTGCAGCAGCTTCTCTGCTTGCTGAAAACACAGGGAACAAACAGGGTTTGTGTCTTGAGAAAACCAACACAGCAACAGCAAAGCACAGTGTTCTACATATCTCTTCCAAGGAAATCAAGCAATTTAGGTCCTAAAACCTTTGCTCCTGCTCTCCAGACGAGGAATACACCAACTGGTACAAAATATACTTCACTAGTGGAAAAGGAGCAAGAAAGTGTCTGCAGCAGCTTCTCTGCTTGCTGAAAACACAGAGAACAAACAGGGCTTGTGTCTTGAGAAAACAAACACAGTAACCGAAAACCATAGTGTTCTACATAGCTCTTCCATGGAAAACAAGCAATTTAGATCCTAAAACCTTTGCTCTTGCTCTGCAGACGAGGAATACACCAACTGGTACAAAATATACTTCACTTGTGGAAAAGGGGCAAGAAAGTGTCTGCAGCAGCTTTTCTGCTCGCTGGAAACACATACAACTAACAAGGCTTGTGTCTTGAGAAAACCAACACAGTAACAGCAAAGCACAGTGTTCTACATATCTCTTCCAAGGAAATCAAGCAATTTAGGTCCTAAAACCTTTGCTCCTGCTCTCCAGACGAGGAATACACCAACTGGTACAAAATATACGTCAGTAGTGGAGAAAGCAGGTACGTGTCTTCAAGAGCTTCTCTGCTTGCTGAAAACACAGGGAACAAACAGGGCTTGTGTCTTTAGAAAACCAACACAGCAACAGCAAAGCATAGTGTTCTTAATAGCTCTTCCAATGAAATCAAGCAATTTAGGTCCTAAAACCTTTGATCCGTCTCTGCAGACGAGGAACACACCAACTGGTACAAAATATACTTCACTTGTGAAAAAGGGGCAAGAAAGTGTCTGCAGCAGCTTCTCTGCTTGCTGCAAACACAGACAACCAACAGGACTTGTGTCTTGAGAAAACCAACACAGCAACAGCAAAGCATAGTGTTCTACATAGCTCTTCCATGGAAAACAAGCAATTTAGATCCTAAAACCTTTGCTCTTGCTCTGCAGACGAGGAATACACCAACTGGTACAAAATATACTTCACTAGTGGAAAAGGAGCAAGAAAGTGTCTGCAGCAGCTTTTCTGCTTGCTGAAAACACAGAGAACAAACAGGGCTTGTGTCTTGAGAAAACAAACACAGCAACCGAAAACCATAGTGTTCTACATAGCTCTTCCATGGAAAACAAGCAATTTAGATGCTAAAACCTTTGCTCTTGCTCTGCAGACGAGGAATACACCAACTGGTACAAAATATACTTCACTTGTGGAAAAGGGGCAAGAAAGTGTCTGCAGCAGCTTCTCTGCTTGCTGAAAACACAGGGAACAAACAGGGTTTGTGTCTTGAGAAAACCAACACAGTAACAGCAAAGCATAGTGTTCTACATAGCTCTTCCATGGAAAACAAGCAATTTAGATCCTAAAACCTTTGCTCTTGCTCTGCAGACGAGGAATACACAAACTGGTACAAAATATACTTCACTAGTGGAAAAGGGGCAAGAAAGTGTCTGCAGCAGCTTCTCTGCTTGCTGAAAACACAGAGAACAAACAGGGCTTGTGTCTTGAGAAAACAAACACAGCAACCGAAAACCATAGTGTTCTACATAGCTCTTCCATGGAAAACAAGCAATTTAGATCCTAAAACCTTTGCTCTTGCTCTGCAGACGAGGAATACACCAACTGGTACAAAATATACGTCAGTAGTGGAGAAAGCAGGTACGTGTCTTCAAGAGCTTCTCTGCTTGCTGAAAACACAGGGAACAAACAGCGCTTGTGTGTTTAGAAAACCAACACAGCAACAGCAAAGCATAGTGTTCTTAATAGCTCTTCCAATGAAATCAAGCAATTTAAGTCCTAAAACCTTTGATCCGTCTCTGCAGACGAGGAACACACCAACTGGTACAAAATATACTTCACTTGTGAAAAAGGGGCAAGAAAGTGTCTGCAGCAGCTTCTCTGCTTGCTGAAAACACAGGGAACAAACAGGGTTTGTGTCTTGAGAAAACCAACACAGTAACAGCAAAGCACAGTGTTCTACATATCTCTTCCAAGGAAATCAAGCAATTTAGGTCCTAAAACCTTTGCTCCTGCTCTCCAGACGAGGAATACACCAACTGGTACAAAATATACTTCACTAGTGGAAAAGGAGCAAGAAAGTGTCTGCAGCAGCTTCTCTGCTTGCTGAAAACACAGAGAACAAACAGGGTTTGTGTCTTTAGAAAACCAACACAGCAACAGCAAAGCATAGTGTTCTACATAGCTCTTCCATGGAAAACAAGCAATTTAGATCCTAAAACCTTTGCTCTTGCTCTGCAGACGAGGAATACACCAACTGGTACAAAATATACTTCACTAGTGGAAAAGGGGCAAGAAAGTGTCTGCAGCAGCTTCTCTGCTTTATGAAAACACAGGGAACAAACAGGGTTTGTGTCTTGAGAAAACCAACACAGCAACAGCAAAGCACAGTGTTCTACATATCTCTTCCAAGGAAATCAAGCAATTTAGGTCCTAAAACCTTTGCTCCTGCTCTCCAGACGAGGAATACACCAACTGGTACAAAATATACTACACTAGTGGAAAAGGAGCAAGAAAGTGTCTGCAGCAGCTTCTCTGCTTGCTGAAAACACAGAGAACAAACAGGGCTTGTGTCTTGAGAAAACAAACACAGCAACCGAAAACCATAGTGTTCTACATAGCTCTTCCATGGAAAACAAGCAATTTAGATCCTAAAACCTTTGCTCTTGCTCTGCAGACGAGGAATACACCAACTGGTACAAAATATACTTCACTTGTGGAAAAGGGGCAAGAAAGTGTCTGCAGCAGCTTTTCTGCTCGCTGGAAACACATACAACTAACAAGGCTTGTGTCTTGAGAAAACCAACACAGTAACAGCAAAGCACAGTGTTCTACATATCTCTTCCAAGGAAATCAAGCAATTTAGGTCCTAAAACCTTTGCTCCTGCTCTCCAGACGAGGAATACACCAACTGGTACAAAATATACGTCAGTAGTGGAGAAAGCAGGTACGTGTCTTCAAGAGCTTCTCTGCTCGCTGCAAGTACAGAGAACAAACAGGTTTTGTTTCTTGAGAAAACCGACACAGCAACAGCAAAGCATAGTGTTCTACAGAGCTCTTCCATGGAAATCAAGCAATTTAGGTCCTAACACCTTTGCTCTTGCTCTGCAGACGAGGAATACACCAACTGGTACAAAATATACTTCACTTGTGGAAAAGGGGCAAGAAAGTGTCTGCAGCAGCTTCTCTGCTTGCTGCAAACACAGACAACCAACAGGACTTGTGTCTTGAGAAAACCAACACAGCAACAACAAAGCATAGTGTTCTACAGAGCTCTTCCATGGAAAACAAGCAATTTAGATCCTAAAACCTTTGCTCTTGCTCTGCAGACAAGGAATACACCAACTGGTACAAAATATACTTCACTTGTGGAAAAGGGGCAAGAAAGTGTCTGCAGCAGCTTCTCTGCTTGCTGAAAACACAGGGAACAAACAGGGTTTGTGTCTTTAGAAAACCAACACAGCAACAGCAAAGCATAATGTTCTACATAGCTCTTCCATGGAAAACAAGCAATTTAGATCCTAAAACCTTTGCTCTTGCTCTGCAGACGAGGAATACACAAACTGGTACAAAATATACTTCACTAGTGGAAAAGGGGCAAGAAAGTGTCTGCAGCAGCTTTTCTGCTCGCTGGAAACTCAGACAACCAACAAGACTTGTGTCTTGAGAAAACCAACACAGTAACAGCAAAGCATAGTGTTCTACAGAGCTCTTCCATGGAAATCAAGCAATTTAAGTCCTAAAACCTTTGCTCTTGCTTTGCAGACGAGGAACACACCAACTGGTACAAAATATACGTCAGTAGTGGAGAAAGCAGGTACGTGTCTTCAAGAGCTTCTCTGCTTGCTGAAAACACAGGGAACAAACAGCGCTTGTGTCTTTAGAAAACCAACACAGCAACAGCAAAGCATAGTGTTCTTAATAGCTCTTCCAATGAAATCAAGCAATTTAAGTCCTAAAACCTTTGATCCGTCTCTGCAGACGAGGAACACACCAACTGGTACAAAATATACTTCACTTGTGAAAAAGGGGCAAGAAAGTGTCTGCAGCAGCTTCTCTGCTTGCTGCAAACACAGGGAACAAACAGAGTTTGTGTCTTGAGAAAACCAACACAGCAACAGCAAAGCATAGTGTTCTACATAGCTCTTCCATGGAAAACAAGCAATTTAGATCCTAAAACCTTTGCTCTTGCTCTGCAGACGAGGAATACACAAACTGGTACAAAATATACTTCACTAGTGGAAAAGGAGCAAGAAAGTGTCTGCAGCAGCTTCTCTGCTTGCTGAAAACACAGAGAACAAACAGGGCTTGTGTCTTGAGAAAACAAACACAGCAACCGAAAACCATAGTGTTCTACATAGCTCTTCCATGGAAAACAAGCAATTTAGATCCTAAAACCTTTGCTCTTGCTCTGCAGACGAGGAATACACCAACTGGTACAAAATATACTTCACTTGTGGAAAAGGGGCAAGAAAGTGTCTGCAGCAGCTTCTCTGCTTGCTGAAAACACAGGGAACAAACAGGGTTTGTGTCTTGAGAAAACCAACACAGCAACAGCAAAGCACAGTGTTCTACATATCTCTTCCAAGGAAATCAAGCAATTTAGGTCCTAAAACCTTTGCTCCTGCTCTCCAGACGAGGAATACACCAACTGGTACAAAATATACGTCAGTAGTGGAGAAAGCAGGTACGTGTCTTCAAGAGCTTCTCTGCTCGCTGCAAGAACAGAGAACAAACAGGACTTGTGTCTTGAGAAAACCAACACAGCAACAGCAAAGCATAGTGTTCTACAGAGCTCTTCCATGGAAAACAAGCAATTTAGGTCCTAAAACCTTTGCTCTTGCTCTGCAGACGAGGAACACACCAACTGGTACAAAATATACTTCACTTGTGGAAAAGGGGCAAGAAAGTGTCTGCAGAAGCTTTTCTGCTCGCTGGAAACTCAGACAACCAACAAGGCTTGTGTCTTGAGAAAACCAAATCAGTAACAGCAAAGCACAGTGTTCTACATATCTCTTCCAAGGAAATCAAGCAGTTTAGGTCCTAAAACCTTTGCTCCTGCTCTCCAGACGAGGAATACACCAACTGGTACAAAATATACGTCAGTAGTGGAGAAAGCAGGTACGTGTCTTCAAGAGCTTCTCTGCTTGCTGAAAACACAGGGAAAAAACAGGGCTTGTGTCTTGAGAAAACAAACACAGCAACCGAAAACCATAGTGTTCCACATATCTCTTCCATGGAAATTAAGCAGTTTAGGTCCTAACACCTTTGCTCTTGCTCTGCAGACGAGGAATACACCAACTGGTACAAAATATACTTCACTTGTGGAAAAGGGGCAAGAAAGTGTCTGCAGCAGCTTTTCTGCTCGCTGGAAACACATACAACTAACAAGGCTTGTGTCTTGAGAAAACCAACACAGCAACAGCAAAGCACAGTGTTCTACATATCTCTTCCATGGAAATCAAGCAATTTAGGTCCTAAAACCTTTGCTCCTGCTCTGCAGACGAGGAATACACCAACTGGTACAAAATATACTTCCCTTGTGGAAAAGGGGCAAGAAAGTGTCTGCAGCAGCTTCTCTGCTTGCTGAAAACACAGGGAACAAACAGGGTTTGTGTCTTTAGAAAACCAACACAGCAACAGCAAAGCATAGTGTTCTACATAGCTCTTCCATGGAAAACAAGCAATTTAGATCCTAAAACCTTTGCTCTTGCTCTGCAGAAGAGGAATACACAACTGGTACAAAATATACTTCACTTGTGGAAAAGGGGCAAGAAAGTGTCTGCAGCAGCTTTTCTGCTCGCTGGAAACTCAGACAACCAACAAGACTTGTGTCTTGAGAAAACCAACACAGTAACAGCAAAGCATAGTGTTCTACAGAGCTCTTCCAAGGAAATCAAGCAATTTAAGTCCTAAAACCTTTGCTCTTGCTTTGCAGACGAGGAACACACCAACTGGTACAAAATATACGTCAGTAGTGGAGAAAGCAGGTACGTGACTTCAAGAGCTTCTCTGCTTGCTGAAAACACAGGGAACAAACAGGGCTTGTGTCTTTAGAAAACCAACACAGCAACAGCAAAGCATAGTGTTCTTAATAGCTCTTCCAATAAAATCAAGCAATTTAAGTCCTAAAACCTTTGATCCGTCTCTGCAGACGAGGAACACACCAACTGGTACAAAATATACTTCACTTGTGAAAAAGGGGCAAGAAAGTGTCTGCAGCAGCTTCTCTGCTTGCTGAAAACACAGGGAACAAACAGGGTTTGTGTCTTGAGAAAACCAACACAGCAACAGCAAAGCATAGTGTTCTACAGAGCTCTTCCATGGAAAACAAGCAATTTAGATCCTAAAACCTTTGCTCTTGCTCTGCAGACGAGGAATACACAAACTGGTACAAAATATACTTCACTAGTGGAAAAGGAGCAAGAAAGTGTCTGCAGCAGCTTCTCTGCTTGCTGAAAACACAGAGAACAAACAGGGCTTGTGTCTTGAGAAAACCAACACAGCAACAGCAAAGCATAGTGTTCTACATAGCTCTTCCATGGAAAACAAGCAATTTAGATCCTAAAACCTTTGCTCTTGCTCTGCAGACGAGGAATACACCAACTGGTACAAAATATACTTCACTAGTGGAAAAGGGGCAAGAAAGTGTCTGCAGCAGCTTTTCTGCTCGCTGGAAACACATACAACTAACAAGGCTTGTGTCTTGAGAAAACCAACACAGTAACAGCAAAGCACAGTGTTCTACATATCTCTTCCAAGGAAATCAAGCAATTTAGGTCCTAAAACCTTTGCTCCTGCTCTCCAGACGAGGAATACACCAACTGGTACAAAATATACGTCAGTAGTGGAGAAAGCAGGTACGTGTCTTCAAGAGCTTCTCTGCTCGCTGCAAGTACAGAGAACAAACAGGGTTTGTTTCTTGAGAAAACCGACACAGCAACAGCAAAGCATAGTGTTCTACAGAGCTCTTCCATGGAAATCAAGCAATTTAGGTCCTAACACCTTTGCTCTTGCTCTGCAGACGAGGAATACACCAACTGGTACAAAATATACTTCACTTGTGGAAAAGGGGCAAGAAAGTGTCTGCAGCAGCTTCTCTGCTTGCTGCAAACACAGACAACCAACAGGACTTGTGTCTTGAGAAAACCAACACAGCAACAGCAAAGCATAGTGTTCTACATAGCTCTTCCATGGAAAACAAGCAATTTAGATCCTAAAACCTTTGCTCTTGCTCTGCAGACAAGGAATACACCAACTGGTACAAAATATACTTCACTTGTGGAAAAGGGGCAAGAAAGTGTCTGCAGAAGCTTCTCTCCTTGCTGAAAACACAGGGAACAAACAGGGTTTGTGTCTTTAGAAAACCAACACAGCAACAGCAAAGCATAGTGTTCTACATAGCTCTTCCATGGAAAACAAGCAATTTAGATCCTAAAACCTTTGCTCTTGCTCTGCAGACGAGGAATACACCAACTGGTACAAAATATACTTCACTTGTGGAAAAGGGGCAAGAAAGTGTCTGCAGCAGCTTCTCTGCTTGCTGAAAACACAGGGAACAAACAGGGTTTGTGTCTTGAGAAAACCAACACAGCAACAGCAAAGCACAGTGTTCTACATATCTCTTCCAAGGAAATCAAGCAATTTAGGTCCTAAAACCTTTGCTCCTGCTCTCCAGACGAGGAATACACCAACTGGTACAAAATATACTTCACTAGTGGAAAAGGAGCAAGAAAGTGTCTGCAGCAGCTTCTCTGCTTGCTGAAAACACAGAGAACAAACAGGGCTTGTGTTTTTAGAAAACCAACACAGCAACAGCAAAGCATAGTGTTCTACAGAGCTCTTCCATGGAAAACAAGCAATTTAGATCCTAAAACCTTTGCTCTTGCTCTGCAGACGAGGAATACACCAACTGGTACAAAATATACTTCACTTGTGGAAAAGGGGCAAGAAAGTGTCTGCAGCAGCTTCTCTGCTTGCTGAAAACACAGAGAACAAACAGGGTTTGTGTCTTTAGAAAACCAACACAGCAACAGCAAAGCATAGTGTTCTACATATCTCTTCCAAGGAAATCAAGCAATTTAGGTCCTAAAACCTTTGCTCCTGCTCTCCAGACGAGGAATACACCAACTGGTACAAAATATACGTCAGTAGTGGAAAAGGAGCAAGAAAGTGTCTGCAGCAGCTTCTCTGCTTGCTGTAAACACATGGAACAAACAGGGTTTGTGTCTTTAGAAAACCAACACAGCAACAGCAAAGCATAGTGTTCTACAGAGCTCTTCCATGGAAAACAAGCAGTTTAGATACTAAAACCTTTGCTCTTGCTCTGCAGACGAGGAATACACCAACTGGTACAAAATATACTTCACTTGTGGAAAAGGGGCAAGAAAGTGTCTGCAGCAGCTTTTCTGCTCGCTGGAAACACATACAACTAACAAGGCTTGTGTCTTGAGAAAACCAACACAGTAACAGCAAAGCACAGTGTTCTACATATCTCTTCCAAGGAAATCAAGCAATTTAGGTCCTAAAACCTTTGCTCCTGCTCTCCAGACGAGGAATACACCAACTGGTACAAAATATACGTCAGTAGTGGAGAAAGCAGGTACGTGTCTTCAAGAGCTTCTCTGCTCGCTGCAAGTACAGAGAACAAACAGGGTTTGTTTCTTGAGAAAACCAACACAGCAACAGCAAAGCATAGTGTTCTACAGAGCTCTTCCATGGAAATCAAGCAATTTAGGTCCTAACACATTTGCTCTTGCTTTGCAGACGAGGAACACACCAACTGGTACAAAATATACTTCACTTGTGAAAAAGGGGCAAGAAAGTGTCTGCAGCAGCTTCTCTGCTTGCTGCAAACACAGACAACCAACAGGACTTGTGTCTTGAGAAAACCAACACAGCAACAGCAAAGCATAGTGTTCTACAGAGCTCTTCCATGGAAAACAAGCAATTTAGATCCTAAAACCTTTGCTCTTGCTCTGCAGACGAGGAATACACCAACTGGTACAAAATATACTTCACTTGTGGAAAAGGGGCAAGAAAGTGTCTGCAGCAGCTTTTCTGCTCGCTGGAAACACATACAACCAACAAGACTTGTGTCTTGAGAAAACCAACACAGTAACAGCAAAGCATAGTGTTCTACAGAGCCCTTCCATGGAAATCAAGCAATTTAAGTCCTAAAACCTTTGCTCTTGCTTTGCAGACGAGGAACACACCAACTGGTACAAAATATACGTCAGTAGTGGAGAAAGCAGGTACGTGTCTTCAAGAGCTTCTCTGCTTGCTGAAAACACAGGGAACAAACAGGGCTTGTGTGTTTAGAAAACCAACACAGCAACAGCAAAGCATAGTGTTCTTAATAGCTCTTCCAATGAAATCAAGCAATTTAGGTCCTAAAACCTTTGATCCGTCTCTGCAGACGAGGAACACACCAACTGGTACAAAATATACTTCACTTGTGAAAAAGGGGCAAGAAAGTGTCTGCAGCAGCTTCTCTGCTTGCTGCAAACACAGACAACCAACAGGACTTGTGTCTTGAGAAAACCAACACAGCAACAGCAAAGCATAGTGTTCTACATAGCTCTTCCATGGAAAACAAGCAATTTAGATCCTAAAACCTTTGCTCTTGCTCTGCAGACGAGGAATACACCAACTGGTACAAAATATACTTCACTTGTGGAAAAGGGGCAAGAAAGTGTCTGCAGCAGCTTTTCTGCTCGCTGGAAACACATACAACTAACAAGGCTTGTGTCTTGAGAAAACCAACACAGTAACAGCAAAGCACAGTGTTCTACATATCTCTTACTAGGAAATCAAGCAATTTAGGTCCTAAAAACTTTGCTCCTGCTCTCCAGACGAGGAATACACCAACTGGTACAAAATATACGTCAGTAGTGGAGAAAGCAGGTACGTGTCTTCAAGAGCTTCTCTGCTCGCTGCAAGTACAGAGAACAAACAGGGTTTGTTTCTTGAGAAAACCGACACAGCAACAGCAAAGCATAGTGTTCTACAGAGCTCTTCCATGGAAATCAAGCAATTTAAGTCCTAAAACCTTTGCTCTTGCTTTGCAGACGAGGAACACACCAACTGGTACAAAATATACGTCAGTAGTGGAGAAAGCAGGTACGTGTCTTCAAGAGCTTCTCTGCTTGCTGAAAACACAGGGAACAAACAGCGCTTGTGTCTTTAGAAAACCAACACAGCAACAGCAAAGCATAGTGTTCTTAATAGCTCTTCCAATGAAATCAAGCAATTTAAGTCCTAAAACCTTTGATCCGTCTCTGCAGACGAGGAACACACCAACTGGTACAAAATATACTTCACTTGTGAAAAAGGGGCAAGAAAGTGTCTGCAGCAGCTTCTCTGCTTGCTGCAAACACAGGGAACAAACAGAGTTTGTGTCTTGAGAAAACCAACACAGCAACAGCAAAGCATAGTGTTCTACATAGCTCTTCCATGGAAAACAAGCAATTTAGATCCTAAAACCTTTGCTCTTGCTCTGCAGACGAGGAATACACAAACTGGTACAAAATATACTTCACTAGTGGAAAAGGAGCAAGAAAGTGTCTGCAGCAGCTTCTCTGCTTGCTGAAAACACAGAGAACAAACAGGGCTTGTGTCTTGAGAAAACAAACACAGCAACCGAAAACCATAGTGTTCTACATAGCTCTTCCATGGAAAACAAGCAATTTAGATCCTAAAACCTTTGCTCTTGCTCTGCAGACGAGGAATACACCAACTGGTACAAAATATACTTCACTTGTGGAAAAGGGGCAAGAAAGTGTCTGCAGCAGCTTTTCTGCTCGCTGGAAACACATACAACTAACAAGGCTTGTGTCTTGAGAAAACCAACACAGTAACAGCAAAGCACAGTGTTCTACATATCTCTTCCAAGGAAATCAAGCAATTTAGGTCCTAAAACCTTTGCTCCTGATCTCCAGACGAGGAATACACCAACTGGTACAAAATATACGTCAGTAGTGGAGAAAGCAGGTACGTGTCTTCAAGAGCTTCTCTGCTCGCTGCAAGAACAGAGAACAAACAGGGTTTGTTTCTTGAGAAAACCGACACAGCAACAGCAAAGCATAGTGTTCTACAGAGCTCTTCCATGGAAATCAAGCAATTTAGGTCCTAACACCTTTGCTCTTGCTCTGCAGACGAGGAATACACCAACTGGTACAAAATATACTTCACTTGTGGAAAAGGGGCAAGAAAGTGTCTGCAGCAGCTTCTCTGCTTGCTGAAAACACAGGGAACAAACAGGGCTTGTGTCTTTAGAAAACCAACACAGCAACAGCAAAGCATAGTGTTCTTAATAGCTCTTCCATGGAAAACAAGCAATTTAGATCCTAAAACCTTTGCTCTTGCTCTGCAGACGAGGAATACACCAACTGGTACAAAATATACTTCACTTGTTGAAAAGGGGCAAGAAAGTGTCTGCAGCAGCTTCTCTGCTTGCTGAAAACACAGAGAACAAACAGGGTTTGTGTCTTGAGAAAACCAACACAGCAACAGCAAAGCATAGTGTTCTACATATCTCTTCCAAGGAAATCAAGCAATTTAGGTCCTAAAACCTTTGCTCCTGCTCTCCAGACGAGGAATACACCAACTGGTACAAAATATACGTCAGTAGTGGAAAAGGAGCAAGAAAGTGTCTGCAGCAGCTTCTCTGCTTGCTGTAAACACAGGGAACAAACAGGGCTTGTGTCTTTAGAAAACCAACACAGCAACAGCAAAGCATAGTGTTCTACAGAGCTCTTCCATGGAAAACAAGCAATTTAGATCCTAAAACCTTTGCTCTTGCTCTGCAGACGAGGAATACACCAACTGGTACAAAATATACTTCAGTTGTGGAAAAGGGGCAAGAAAGTGTCTGCAGCAGCTTTTCTGCTCGCTGGAAACACATACAACTAACAAGGCTTGTGTCTTGAGAAAACCAACACAGTAACAGCAAAGCACAGTGTTCTACATATCTCTTCCAAGGAAATCAAGCAATTTAGGTCCTAAAACCTTTGCTCCTGCTCTCCAGACGAGGAATACACCAACTGGTACAAAATATACGTCAGTAGTGGAGAAAGCAGGTACATGTCTTCAAGAGCTTCTCTGCTCGCTGCAAGTACAGAGAACAAACAGGGTTTGTTTCTTGAGAAAACCAACACAGCAACAGCAAAGCATAGTGTTCTACAGAGCTCTTCCATGGAAATCAAGCAATTTAGGTCCTAACACATTTGCTCTTGCTTTGCAGACGAGGAACACACCAACTGGTACAAAATATACTTCACTTGTGAAAAAGGGGCAAGAAAGTGTCTGCAGCAGCTTCTCTGCTTGCTGAAAACACAGAGAACAAACAGGGCTTGTGTCTTGAGAAAACAAACACAGCAACCGAAAACCATAGTGTTCTACATAGCTCTTCCATGGAAAACAAGCAATTTAGATCCTAAAACCTTTGCTCTTGCTCTGCAGACGAGGAATACACCAACTGGTACAAAATATACTTCACTTGTAGAAAAGGGGCAAGAAAGTGTCTGCAGCAGCTTTTCTGCTCGCTGGAAACACATACAACTAACAAGGCTTGTGTCTTGAGAAAACCAACACAGTAACAGCAAAGCACAGTGTTCTACATATCTCTTCCAAGGAAATCAAGCAATTTAGGTCCTAAAACCTTTGCTCTACTCTCCAGACGAGGAATACACCAACTGGTACAAAATATACGTCAGTAGTGGAGAAAGCAGGTACGTGTCTTCAAGAGCTTCTCTGCTCGCTGCAATAACAGAGAACAAACAGGACTTGTGTCTTGAGAAAACCAACACAGCAACAGCAAAGCATAGTGTTCTACAGAGCTCTTCCATGGAAAACAAGCAATATAGATCCTAAAACCTTTGCTCTTGCTCTGCAGACGAGGAACACACCAACTGGTACAAAATATACTTCACTTGTGGAAAAGGGGCAAGAAAGTGTCTGCAGCAGCTTTTCTGCTCTCTGGAAACTCAGACAACCAACAAGGCTTGTGTCTTGAGAAAACCAAATCAGTAACAGCAAAGCACAGTGTTCTACATATCTCTTCCAAGGAAATCAAGCAGTTTAGGTCCTAAAACCTTTGCTCCTGCTCTCCAGACGAGGAATACACCAACTGGTACAAAATATACGTCAGTAGTGGAGAAAGCAGGTACGTGTCTTCAAGAGCTTCTCTGCTTGCTGAAAACACAGGGAAAAAACAGGGCTTGTGTCTTGAGAAAACAAACACAGCAACCGAAAACCATAGTGTTCCACATATCTCTTCCATGGAAATCAAGCAATTTAGGTCCTAACACCTTTGCTCTTGCTCTGCAGACGAGGAATACACCAACTGGTACAAAATATACTTCACTTGTGGAAAAGGGGCAAGAAAGTGTCTGCAGCAGCTTCTCTGCTTGCTGCAAACACAGACAACCAACAGGACTTGTGTCTTGAGAAAACCAACACAGCAACAGCAAAGCATAGTGTTCTACAGAGCTCTTCCATGGAAAACAAGCAATTTAGATCCTAAAACCTTTGCTCTTGCTCTGCAGACGAGGAATACACCAACTGGTACAAAATATACTTCCCTTGTGGAAAAGGGGCAAGAAAGTGTCTGCAGCAGCTTCTCTGCTTGCTGAAAACACAGGGAACAAACAGGGTTTGTGTCTTTAGAAAACCAACACAGCAACAGCAAAGCATAGTGTTCTACATAGCTCTTCCATGGAAAACAAGCAATTTAGATCCTAAAACCTTTGCTCTTGCTCTGCAGAAGAGGAATACACCAACTGGTACAAAATATACTTCACTTGTGGAAAAGGGGCAAGAAAGTGTCTGCAGCAGCTTTTCTGCTCGCTGGAAACTCAGACAACCAACAAGACTTGTGTCTTGAGAAAACCAACACAGTAACAGCAAAGCATAGTGTTCTACAGAGCTCTTCCATGGAAATCAAGCAATTTAAGTCCTAAAACCTTTGCTCTTGCTTTGCAGACGAGGAACACACCAACTGGTACAAAATATACGTCAGTAGTGGAGAAAGCAGGTACGTGACTTCAAGAGCTTCTCTGCTTGCTGAAAACACAGGGAACAAACAGGGCTTGTGTCTTTAGAAAACCAACACAGCAACAGCAAAGCATAGTGTTCTTAATAGCTCTTCCAATAAAATCAAGCAATTTAAGTCCTAAAAGCTTTGATCCGTCTCTGCAGACGAGGAACACACCAACTGGTACAAAATATACTTCACTTGTGGAAAAGGGGCAAGAAAGTGTCTGCAGCAGCTTCTCTGCTTGCTGAAAACACAGGGAACAAACAGGGTTTGTGTCTTGAGAAAACCAACACAGCAACAGCAAAGCATAGTGTTCTACAGAGCTCTTCCATGGAAAACAAGCAATTTAGATCCTAAAACCTTTGCTCTTGCTCTGCAGACGAGGAATACACAAACTGGTACAAAATATACTTCACTAGTGGAAAAGGAGCAAGAAAGTGTCTGCAGCAGCTTCTCTGCTTGCTGAAAACACAGAGAACAAACAGGGCTTGTGTCTTGAGAAAACCAACACAGCAACAGCAAAGCATAGTGTTCTACATAGCTCTTCCATGGAAAACAAGCAATTTAGATCCTAAAACCTTTGCTCTTGCTCTGCAGACGAGGAATACACCAACTGGTACAAAATATACTTCACTAGTGGAAAAGGGGCAAGAAAGTGTCTGCAGCAGCTTTTCTGCTCGCTGGAAACACATACAACTAACAAGGCTTGTGTCTTGAGAAAACCAACACAGTAACAGCAAAGCACAGTGTTCTACATATCTCTTCCAAGGAAATCAAGCAATTTAGGTCCTAAAACCTTTGCTCCTGCTCTCCAGACGAGGAATACACCAACTGGTACAAAATATACGTCAGTAGTGGAGAAAGCAGGTACGTGTCTTCAAGAGCTTCTCTGCTCGCTGCAAGAACAGAGAACAAACAGGGTTTGTTTCTTGAGAAAACCGACACAGCAACAGCAAAGCATAGTGTTCTACAGAGCTCTTCCATGGAAATCAAGCAATTTAGGTCCTAACACCTTTGCTCTTGCTCTGCAGATGAGGAATACACCAACTGGTACAAAATATACTTCACTTGTGGAAAAGGGGCAAGAAAGTGTCTGCAGCAGCTTCTCTGCTTGCTGCAAACACAGACAACCAACAGGACTTGTGTCTTGAGAAAACCAACACAGCAACAGCAAAGCATAGTGTTCTACAGAGCTCTTCCATGGAAAACAAGCAATATAGATCCTAAAACCTTTGCTCTTGCTCTGCAGACGAGGAACACACCAACTGGTACAAAATATACTTCACTTGTGGAAAAGGGGCAAGAAAGTGTCTGCAGCAGCTTTTCTGCTCGCTGGAAACTCAGACAACCAACAAGGCTTGTGTCTTGAGAAAACCAAATCAGTAACAGCAAAGCACAGTGTTCTACATATCTCTTCCAAGGAAATCAAGCAGTTTAGGTCCTAAAACCTTTGCTCCTGCTCTCCAGACGAGGAATACACCAACTGGTACAAAATATACGTCAGTAGTGGAGAAAGCAGGTACGTGTCTTCAAGAGGTTCTCTGCTTGCTGAAAACACAGGGAAAAAACAGGGCTTGTGTCTTGAGAAAACAAACACAGCAACCGAAAACCATAGTGTTCCACATATCTCTTCCATGGAAATTAAGCAGTTTAGGTCCTAACACCTTTGCTCTTGCTCTGCAGACGAGGAATACACCAACTGGTACAAAATATACTTCACTTGTGGAAAAGGGGCAAGAAAGTGTCTGCAGCAGCTTTTCTGCTCGCTGGAAACACATACAACTAACAAGGCTTGTGTCTTGAGAAAACCAACACAGTAACAGCAAAGCACAGTGTTCTACATATCTCTTCCAAGGAAATCAAGCAATTTAGGTCCTAAAACCTTTGCTCCTGCTCTCCAGACGAGGAATACACCAACTGGTACAAAATATACTTCACTTGTGGAAAAGGGGCAAGAAAGTGTCTGCAGCAGCTTCTCTGCTTGCTGAAAACACAGGGAACAAACAGGGTTTGTGTCTTTAGAAAACCAACACAGCAACAGCAAAGCATAGTGTTCTACATAGCTCTTCCATGGAAAACAAGCAATTTAGATCCTAAAACCTTTGCTCTTGCTCTGCAGACGAGGAATACACCAACTGGTACAAAATATACTTCACTTGTGGAAAAGGGGCAAGAAAGTGTCTGCAGCAGCTTTTCTGCTCGCTGGAAACTCAGACAACCAACAAGACTTGTGTCTTGAGAAAACCAACACAGTAACAGCAAAGCATAGTGTTCTACAGAGCTCTTCCATGGAAATCAAGCAATTTAAGTCCTAAAACCTTTGCTCTTGCTCTGCAGACGAGGAACACACCAACTGGTACAAAATATACGTCAGTAGTGGAGAAAGCAGGTACGTGTCTTCAAGAGCTTCTCTGCTTGCTGAAAACACAGGGAACAAACAGCGCTTGTGTCTTTAGAAAACCAACACAGCAACATCAAAGCATAGTGTTCTTAATAGCTCTTCCAATGAAATCAAGCAATTTAAGTCCTAAAATCTTTGATCCGTCTCTGCAGACGAGGAACACACCAACTGGTACAAAATATACTTCACTTGTGAAAAAGGGGCAAGAAAGTGTCTGCAGCAGCTTCTCTGCTTGCTGAAAACACAGGGAACAAACAGGGTTTGTGTCTTGAGAAAACCAACACAGCAACAGCAAAGCACAGTGTTCTACATAGCTCTTCCATGGAAAACAAGCAATTTAGATCCTAAAACCTTTGCTCTTGCTCTGCAGACGAGGAATACACCAACTGGTACAAAATATACTTCACTAGTGGAAAAGGAGCAAGAAAGTGTCTGCAGCAGCTTCTCTGCTTGCTGAAAACACAGAGAACAAACAGGGCTTGTGTCTTGAGAAAACAAACACAGCAACCGAAAACCATAGTGTTCTACATAGCTCTTCCATGGAAAACAAGCAATTTAGATCCTAAAACCTTTGCTCTTGCTCTGCAGACGAGGAATACACCAACTGGTACAAAATATACTTCACTTGTGGAAAAGGGGCAAGAAAGTGTCTGCAGCAGCTTTTCTGCTCGCTGGAAACACATACAACTAACAAGGCTTGTGTCTTAAGAAAACCAACACAGTAACAGCAAAGCACAGTGTTCTACATATCTCTTCCAAGGAAATCAAGCAATTTAGGTCCTAAAACCTTTGCTCCTGCTCTCCAGACGAGGAATACACCAACTGGTACAAAATATACGTCAGTAGTGGAGAAAGCAGGTACGTGTCTTCAAGA
Source organism: Prinia subflava (assembly GCF_021018805.1). Taxonomy (NCBI): domain Eukaryota; kingdom Metazoa; phylum Chordata; class Aves; order Passeriformes; family Cisticolidae; genus Prinia; species Prinia subflava. The sequence goes on along the minus strand of NW_026961088.1, from coordinate 64,405 downwards.
GCTTCTCTGCTCGCTGCAAGAACAGAGAACAAACAGGGTTTGTTTCTTGAGAAAACCGACACAGCAACAGCAAAGCATAGTGTTCTACAGAGCTCTTCCATGGAAATCAAGCAATTTAGGTCCTAACACCTTTGCTCTTGCTCTGCAGACGAGGAATACACCAACTGGTACAAAATATACTTCACTTGTGGAAAAGGGGCAAGAAAGTGTCTGCAGCAGCTTCTCTGCTTGCTGCAAACACAGACAACCAACAGGACTTGTGTCTTGAGAAAACCAACACAGCAACAGCAAAGCATAGTGTTCTACAGAGCTCTTCCATGGAAAACAAGCAATTTAGATCCTAAAACCTTTGCTCTTGCTCTGCAGACGAGGAATACACCAACTGGTACAAAATATACTTCACTTGTGGAAAAGGGGCAAGAAAGTGTCTGCAGAAGCTTCTCTCCTTGCTGAAAACACAGGGAACAAACAGGGTTTGTGTCTTTAGAAAACCAACACAGCAACAGCAAAGCATAGTGTTCTACAGAGCTCTTCCATGGAAAACAAGCAATTTAGATCCTAAAACCTTTGCTCTTGCTCTGCAGACGAGGAATACACCAACTGGTACAAAATATACTTCACTAGTGGAAAAGGGGCAAGAAAGTGTCTGCAGCAGCTTCTCTGCTTGCTGAAAACACAGGGAACAAACAGGGTTTGTGTCTTGAGAAAACCAACACAGCAACAGCAAAGCACAGTGTTCTACATATCTCTTCCAAGGAAATCAAGCAATTTAGGTCCTAAAACCTTTGCTCCTGCTCTCCAGACGAGGAATACACCAACTGGTACAAAATATACTTCACTAGTGGAAAAGGAGCAAGAAAGTGTCTGCAGCAGCTTCTCTGCTTGCTGAAAACACAGAGAACAAACAGGGCTTGTGTCTTTAGAAAACCAACACAGCAACAGCAAAGCATAGTGTTCTACAGAGCTCTTCCATGGAAAACAAGCAATTTAGATCCTAAAACCTTTGCTCTTGCTCTGCAGACGAGGAATACACCAACTGGTACAAAATATACTTCACTTGTGGAAAAGGGGCAAGAAAGTGTCTGCAGCAGCTTCTCTGCTTGCTGAAAACACAGAGAACAAACAGGGTTTGTGTCTTTAGAAAACCAACACAGCAACAGCAAAGCATAGTGTTCTACATATCTCTTCCAAGGAAATCAAGCAATTTAGGTCCTAAAACCTTTGCTCCTGCTCTCCAGACGAGGAATACACCAACTGGTACAAAATATACGTCAGTAGTGGAAAAGGAGCAAGAAAGTGTCTGCAGCAGCTTCTCTGCTTGCTGTAAACACAGGGAACAAACAGGGTTTGTGTCTTTAGAAAAACCAACACAGCAACAGCAAAGCATAGTGTTCTACAGAGCTCTTCCATGGAAAACAAGCAATTTAGATACTAAAACCTTTGCTCTTGCTCTGCAGACGAGGAATACACCAACTGGTACAAAATATACTTCAGTTGTGGAAAAAAGGCAAGAAAGTGTCTGCAGCAGCTTTTCTGCTCGCTGGAAACACATACAACTAACAAGGCTTGTGTCTTGAGAAAACCAACACAGTAACAGCAAAGCACAGTGTTCTACATATCTCTTCCAAGGAAATCAAGCAATTTAGGTCCTAAAACCTTTGCTCCTGCTCTCCAGACGAGGAATACACCAACTGGTACAAAATATACGTCAGTAGTGGAGAAAGCAGGTACGTGTCTTCAAGAGCTTCTCTGCTTGCTGCAAGTACAGAGAACAAACAGGGTTTGTTTCTTGAGAAAACCAACACAGCAACAGCAAAGCATAGTGTTCTACAGAGCTCTTCCATGGAAATCAAGCAATTTAGGTCCTAACACATTTGCTCTTGCTTTGCAGACGAGGAACACACCAACTGGTACAAAATATACTTCACTTGTGGAAAAGGGGCAAGAAAGTGTCTGCAGCAGCTTCTCTGCTTGCTGCAAACACAGAGAACCAACAAGGCTTGTGTCTTGAGAAAACCAAATCAGTAACAGCAAAGCACAGTGTTCTACATATCTCTTCCAAGGAAATCAAGCAGTTTAGGTCCTAAAACCTTTGCTCCTGCTCTCCAGACGAGGAATACACCAACTGGTACAAAATATACGTCAGTAGTGGAGAAAGCAGGTACGTGTCTTCAAGAGCTTCTCTGCTTGCTGAAAACACAGGGAAAAAACAGGGCTTGTGTCTTGAGAAAACAAACACAGCAACCGAAAACCATAGTGTTCCACATATCTCTTCCATGGAAATTAAGCAGTTTAGGTCCTAACACCTTTGCTCTTGCTCTGCAGACGAGGAATACACCAACTGGTACAAAATATACTTCACTTGTGGAAAAGGGGCAAGAAAGTGTCTGCAGCAGCTTTTCTGCTCGCTGGAAACACATACAACTAACAAGGCTTGTGTCTTGAGAAAACCAACACAGCAACAGCAAAGCACAGTGTTCTACATATCTCTTCCAAGGAAATCAAGCAATTTAGGTCCTAAAACCTTTGCTCCTGCTCTCCAGACGAGGAATACACCAACTGGTACAAAATATACGTCAGTAGTGGAGAAAGCAGGTACGTGTCTTCAAGAGCTTCTCTGCTCGCTGCAAGTACAGAGAACAAACAGGGTTTGTTTCTTGAGAAAACCGACACAGCAACAGCAAAGCATAGTGTTCTACAGAGCTCTTCCATGGAAATCAAGCAATTTAGGTCCTAACACCTTTGCTCTTGCTCTGCAGACGAGGAATACACCAACTGGTACAAAATATACTTCACTTGTGGAAAAGGGGCAAGAAAGTGTCTGCAGCAGCTTCTCTGCTTGCTGCAAACACAGACAACCAACAGGACTTGTGTCTTTAGAAAACCAACACAGCAACAGCAAAGCATAGTGTTCTACAGAGCTCTTCCATGGAAAACAAGCAATTTAGATCCTAAAACCTTTGCTCTTGCTCTGCAGAAGAGGAATACACCAACTGGTACAAAATATACTTCACTTGTGGAAAAGGGGCAAGAAAGTGTCTGCAGCAGCTTTTCTGCTCGCTGGAAACTCAGACAACCAACAAGACTTGTGTCTTGAGAAAACCAACACAGTAACAGCAAAGCATAGTGTTCTACAGAGCTCTTCCATGGAAATCAAGCAATTTAAGTCCTAAAACCTTTGCTCTTGCTTTGCAGACGAGGAACACACCAACTGGTACAAAATATACGTCAGTAGTGGAGAAAGCAGGTACGTGACTTCAAGAGCTTCTCTGCTTGCTGAAAACACAGGGAACAAACAGGGCTTGTGTGTTTAGAAAACCAACACAGCAACAGCAAAGCATAGTGTTCTTAATAGCTCTTCCAATAAAATCAAGCAATTTAAGTCCTAAAACCTTTGATCCGTTTCTGAAGACGAGGAACACACCAACTGGTACAAAATATACTTCACTTGTGAAAAAGGGGCAAGAAAGTGTCTGCAGCAGCTTCTCTGCTTGCTGAAAACACAGGGAACAAACAGGGTTTGTGTCTTGAGAAAACCAACACAGCAACAGCAAAGCATAGTCTTCTACAGAGCTCTTCCATGGAAAACAAGCAATTTAGATCCTAAAACCTTTGCTCTTGCTCTGCAGACGAGGAATACACAAACTGGTACAAAATATACTTCACTAGTGGAAAAGGAGCAAGAAAGTGTCTGCAGCAGCTTCTCTGCTTGCTGAAAACACAGAGAACAAACAGCTTGTGTCTTGAGAAAACCAACACAGCAACAGCAAAGCATAGTGTTCTACAGAGCTCTTCCATGGAAAACAAGCAATTTAGATCCTAAAACCTTTGCTCTTGCTCTGCAGACGAGGAATACACCAACTGGTACAAAATATACTTCACTAGTGGAAAAGGGGCAAGAAAGTGTCTGCAGCAGCTTTTCTGCTCGCTGGAAACACATACAACTAACAAGGCTTGTGTCTTGAGAAAACCAACACAGTAACAGCAAAGCACAGTGTTCTACATATCTCTTCCAAGGAAATCAAGCAATTTAGGTCCTAAAACCTTTGCTCCTGCTCTCCAGACGAGGAATACACCAACTGGTACAAAATATACGTCAGTAGTGGAGAAAGCAGGTACGTGTCTTCAAGAGCTTCTCTGCTCGCTGCAAGTACAGAGAACAAACAGGGTTTGTTTCTTGAGAAAACCGACACAGCAACAGCAAAGCATAGTGTTCTACAGAGCTCTTCCATGGAAATCAAGCAATTTAGGTCCTAACACCTTTGCTCTTGCTCTGCAGACGAGGAATACACCAACTGGTACAAAATATACTTCACTTGTGGAAAAGGGGCAAGAAAGTGTCTGCAGCAGCTTCTCTGCTTGCTGCAAACACAGACAACCAACAGGACTTGTGTCTTGAGAAAACCAACACAGCAACAGCAAAGCATAGTGTTCTACATAGCTCTTCCATGGAAAACAAGCAATTTAGATCCTAAAACCTTTGCTCTTGCTCTGCAGACGAGGAATACACCAACTGGTACAAAATATACTTCACTTGTGGAAAAGGGGCAAGAAAGTGTCTGCAGAAGCTTCTCTCCTTGCTGAAAACACAGGGAACAAACAGGGTTTGTGTCTTTAGAAAACCAACACAGCAACAGCAAAGCATAGTGTTCTACATAGCTCTTCCATGGAAAACAAGCAATTTAGATCCTAAAACCTTTGCTCTTGCTCTGCAGACGAGGAATACACCAACTGGTACAAAATATACTTCACTTGTGGAAAAGGGGCAAGAAAGTGTCTGCAGCAGCTTCTCTGCTTGCTGAAAACACAGGGAACAAACAGGGTTTGTGTCTTGAGAAAACCAACACAGCAACAGCAAAGCACAGTGTTCTACATATCTCTTCCAAGGAAATCAAGCAATTTAGGTCCTAAAACCTTTGCTCCTGCTCTCCAGACGAGGAATACACCAACTGGTACAAAATATACTTCACTAGTGGAAAAGGAGCAAGAAAGTGTCTGCAGCAGCTTCTCTGCTTGCTGAAAACACAGAGAACAAACAGGGCTTGTGTCTTTAGAAAACCAACACAGCAACAGCAAAGCATAGTGTTCTACAGAGCTCTTCCATGGAAAACAAGCAATTTAGATCCTAAAACCTTTGCTCTTGCTCTGCAGACGAGGAATACACCAACTGGTACAAAATATACTTCACTAGTGGAAAAGGAGCAAGAAAGTGTCTGCAGCAGCTTCTCTGCTTGCTGAAAACACAGAGAACAAACAGGGTTTGTGTCTTTAGAAAACCAACACAGCAACAGCAAAGCATAGTGTTCTACATATCTCTTCCAAGGAAATCAAGCAATTTAGGTCCTAAAACCTTTGCTCCTGCTCTCCAGACGAGGAATACACCAACTGGTACAAAATATACGTCAGTAGTGGAAAAGGAGCAAGAAAGTGTCTGCAGCAGCTTCTCTGCTTGCTGTAAACACAGGGAACAAACAGGGTTTGTGTCTTTAGAAAACCAACACAGCAACAGCAAAGCATAGTGTTCTACAGAGCTCTTCCATGGAAAACAAGCAATTTAGATACTAAAACCTTTGCTCTTGCTCTGCAGACGAGGAATACACCAACTGGTACAAAATATACTTCAGTTGTGGAAAAGGGGCAAGAAAGTGTCTGCAGCAGCTTTTCTGCTCGCTGGAAACACATACAACTAACAAGGCTTGTGTCTTGAGAAAACCAACACAGTAACAGCAAAGCACAGTGTTCTACATATCTCTTCCAAGGAAATCAAGCAATTTAGGTCCTAAAACCTTTGCTCCTGCTCTCCAGACGAGGAATACACCAACTGGTACAAAATATACGTCAGTAGTGGAGAAAGCAGGTACGTGTCTTCAAGAGCTTCTCTGCTCGCTGCAAGTACAGAGAACAAACAGGGTTTGTTTCTTGAGAAAACCAACACAGCAACAGCAAAGCATAGTGTTCTACAGAGCTCTTCCATGGAAATCAAGCAATTTAGGTCCTAACACATTTGCTCTTGCTTTGCAGACGAGGAACACACCAACTGGTACAAAATATACTTCACTTGTGAAAAAGGGGCAAGAAAGTGTCTGCAGCAGCTTCTCTGCTTGCTGCAAACACAGAGAACCAACAGGACTTGTGTCTTGAGAAAACCAACACAGCAACAGCAAAGCATAGTGTTCTACAGAGCTCTTCCATGGAAAACAAGCAATTTAGATCCTAAAACCTTTGCTCTTGCTCTGCAGACGAGGAATACACCAACTGGTACAAAATATACTTCACTTGTGGAAAAGGGGCAAGAAAGTGTCTGCAGCAGCTTTTCTGCTCGCTGGAAACACATACAACCAACAAGACTTGTGTCTTGAGAAAACCAACACAGTAACAGCAAAGCATAGTGTTCTACAGAGCCCTTCCATGGAAATCAAGCAATTTAAGTCCTAAAACCTTTGCTCTTGCTTTGCAGACGAGGAACACACCAACTGGTACAAAATATACGTCAGTAGTGGAGAAAGCAGGTACGTGTCTTCAAGAGCTTCTCTGCTTGCTGAAAACACAGGGAACAAACAGGGCTTGTGTGTTTAGAAAACCAACACAGCAACAGCAAAGCATAGTGTTCTTAATAGCTCTTCCAATGAAATCAAGCAATTTAGGTCCTAAAACCTTTGATCCGTCTCTGCAGACGAGGAACACACCAACTGGTACAAAATATACTTCACTTGTGAAAAAGGGGCAAGAAAGTGTCTGCAGCAGCTTCTCTGCTTGCTGCAAACACAGAGAACCAACAGGACTTGTGTCTTGAGAAAACCAACACAGCAACAGCAAAGCATAGTGTTCTACAGAGCTCTTCCATGGAAAACAAGCAATTTAGATCCTAAAACCTTTGCTCTTGCTCTGCAGACGAGGAATACACCAACTGGTACAAAATATACTTCACTTGTGGAAAAGGGGCAAGAAAGTGTCTGCAGCAGCTTTTCTGCTCGCTGGAAACACATACAACCAACAAGACTTGTGTCTTGAGAAAACCAACACAGTAACAGCAAAGCATAGTGTTCTACAGAGCCCTTCCATGGAAATCAAGCAATTTAAGTCCTAAAACCTTTGCTCTTGCTTTGCAGACGAGGAACACACCAACTGGTACAAAATATACGTCAGTAGTGGAGAAAGCAGGTACGTGTCTTCAAGAGCTTCTCTGCTTGCTGAAAACACAGGGAACAAACAGGGCTTGTGTGTTTAGAAAACCAACACAGCAACAGCAAAGCATAGTGTTCTTAATAGCTCTTCCAATGAAATCAAGCAATTTAGGTCCTAAAACCTTTGATCCGTCTCTGCAGACGAGGAACACACCAACTGGTACAAAATATACTTCACTTGTGAAAAAGGGGCAAGAAAGTGTCTGCAGCAGCTTCTCTGCTTGCTGCAAACACAGACAACCAACAGGGTTTGTGTCTTGAGAAAACCAACACAGCAACAGCAAAGCATAGTGTTCTACAGAGCTCTTCCATGGAAAACAAGCAATTTAGATCCTAAAACCTTTGCTCTTGCTCTGCAGACGAGGAATACACCAACTGGTACAAAATATACTTCACTTGTGGAAAAGGGGCAAGAAAGTGTCTGCAGCAGCTTTTCTGCTCGCTGGAAACACATACAACCAACAAGACTTGTGTCTTGAGAAAACCAACACAGTAACAGCAAAGCACAGTGTTCTACAGAGCCCTTCCATGGAAATCAAGCAATTTAAGTCCTAAAACCTTTGCTCTTGCTTTGCAGACGAGGAACACACCAACTGGTACAAAATATACGTCAGTAGTGGAGAAAGCAGGTACGTGTCTTCAAGAGCTTCTCTGCTTGCTGAAAACACAGGGAACAAACAGGGCTTGTGTGTTTAGAAAACCAACACAGCAACAGCAAAGCATAGTGTTCTTAATAGCTCTTCCAATGAAATCAAGCAATTTAGGTCCTAAAACCTTTGATCCGTCTCTGCAGACGAGGAACACACCAACTGGTACAAAATATACTTCACTTGTGAAAAAGGGGCAAGAAAGTGTCTGCAGCAGCTTCTCTGCTTGCTGCAAACACAGACAACCAACAGGACTTGTGTCTTGAGAAAACCAACACAGCAACAGCAAAGCATAGTGTTCTACATAGCTCTTCCATGCAAAACAAGCAATTTAGATCCTAAAACCTTTGCTCTTGCTCTGCAGACGAGGAATACACCAACTGGTACAAAATATACTTCACTAGTGGAAAAGGAGCAAGAAAGTGTCTGCAGCAGCTTCTCTGCTTGCTGAAAACACAGAGAACAAACAGGGCTTGTGTCTTGAGAAAACCAACACAGCAACAGCAAAGCATAGTGTTCTACATAGCTCTTCCATGGAAAACAAGCAATTTAGATCCTAACACCTTTGCTCTTGCTCTGCAGACGAGGAATACACCAACTGGTACAAAATATACTTCACTTGTGGAAAAGGGGCAAGAAAGTGTCTGCAGCAGCTTTTCTGCTCGCTGGAAACACATACAACTAACAAGGCTTGTGTCTTGAGAAAACCAACACAGTAACAGCAAAGCACAGTGTTCTACATATCTCTTCCAAGGAAATCAAGCAATTTAGGTCCTAAAACCTTTGCTCCTGCTCTCCAGACGAGGAATACACCAACTGGTACAAAATATACGTCAGTAGTGGAGAAAGCAGGTACGTGTCTTCAAGAGCTTCTCTGCTCGCTGCAAGTACAGAGAACAAACAGGGTTTGTTTCTTGAGAAAACCGACACAGCAACAGCAAAGCATAGTGTTCTACAGAGCTCTTCCATGGAAATCAAGCAATTTAGGTCCTAACACCTTTGCTCTTGCTCTGCAGACGAGGAACACACCAACTGGTACAAAATATATTTCACTTGTGGAAAAGGGGCAAGAAAGTGTCTGCAGCAGCTTCTCTGCTTGCTGCAAACACAGACAACCAACAGGACTTGTGTCTTGAGAAAACCAACACAGCAACAGCAAAGCATAGTGTTCTACAGAGCTCTTCCATGGAAAACAAGCAATTTAGATCCTAAAACCTTTGCTCTTGCTCTGCAGACGAGGAATACACCAACTGGTACAAAATATACTTCACTAGTGGAAAAGGAGCAAGAAAGTGTCTGCAGCAGCTTCTCTGCTTGCTGAAAACACAGAGAACAAACAGGGCTTGTGTCTTGAGAAAACAAACACAGCAACCGAAAACCATAGTGTTCTACATAGCTCTTCCATGGAAAACAAGCAATTTAGATCCTAAAACCTTTGCTCTTGCTCTGCAGACGAGGAATACACCAACTGGTACAAAATATACTTCAGTTGTGGAAAAGGGGCAAGAAAGTGTCTGCAGCAGCTTTTCTGCTCGCTGGAAACACATACAACTAACAAGGCTTGTGTCTTGAGAAAACCAACACAGTAACAGCAAAGCACAGTGTTCTACATATCTCTTCCAAGGAAATCAAGCAATTTAGGTCCTAAAACCTTTGCTCCTGCTCTCCAGACGAGGAATACACCAACTGGTACAAAATATACGTCAGTAGTGGAGAAAGCAGGTACGTGTCTTCAAGAGCTTCTCTGCTCGCTGCAAGTACAGAGAACAAACAGGGTTTGTTTCTTGAGAAAACCAACACAGCAACAGCAAATCATAGTGTTCTACAGAGCTCTTCCATGGAAATCAAGCAATTTAGGTCCTAACACCTTTGCTCTTGCTTTGCAGACGAGGAACACACCAACTGGTACAAAATATACTTCACTTGTGAAAAAGGGGCAAGAAAGTGTCTGCAGCAGCTTCTCTGCTTGCTGCAAACACAGACAACCAACAGGACTTGTGTCTTGAGAAAACCAACACAGCAACAGCAAAGCATAGTGTTCTACAGAGCTCTTCCATGGAAAACAAGCAATTTAGATCCTAAAACCTTTGCTCTTGCTCTGCAGAAGAGGAATACACCAACTGGTACAAAATATACTTCACTTGTGGAAAAGGGGCAAGAAAGTGTCTGCAGCAGCTTCTCTGCTTGCTGAAAACACAGGGAACAAACAGGGTTTGTATCTTTAGAAAACCAACACAGCAACAGCAAAGCATAGTGTTCTACAGAGCTCTTCCATGGAAAACAAGCAATTTAGATCCTAAAACCTTTGCTCTTGCTCTGCAGACGAGGAATACACCAACTGGTACAAAATATACTTCACTTGTGGAAAAGGGGCAATAAAGTGTCTGCAGCAGCTTTTCTGCTCGCTGGAAACACATACAACCAACAAGACTTGTGTCTTGAGAAAACCAACACAGTAACAGCAAAGCATAGTGTTCTACATATCTCTTCCAAGGAAATCAAGCAATTTAAGTCCTAAAACCTTTGCTCTTGCTTTGCAGACGAGGAACACACCAACTGGTACAAAATATACGTCAGTAGTGGAGAAAGCAGGTACGTGTCTTCAAGAGCTTCTCTGCTTGCTGAAAACACAGGGAACAAACAGGGCTTGTGTGTTTAGAAAACCAACACAGCAACAGCAAAGCACAGTGTTCTTAATAGCTCTTCCAATGAAATCAAGCAATTTAGGTACTAAAACCTTTGATCCGTCTCTGCAGACGAGGAACACACCAACTGGTACAAAATATACTTCACTTGTGAAAAAGGGGCAAGAAAGTGTCTGCAGCAGCTTCTCTGCTTGCTGCAAACACAGAGAACCAACAGGACTTGTGTCTTGAGAAAACCAACACAGCAACAGCAAAGCATAGTGTTCTACAGAGCTCTTCCATGGAAAACAAGCAATTTAGATCCTAAAACCTTTGCTCTTGCTCTGCAGACGAGGAATACACAAACTGGTACAAAATATACTTCACTAGTGGAAAAGGAGCAAGAAAGTGTCTGCAGCAGCTTCTCTGCTTGCTGAAAACACAGAGAACAAACAGGGCTTGTGTCTTGAGAAAACCAACACAGCAACAGCAAAGCATAGTGTTCTACATAGCTCTTCCATGGAAAACAAGCAATTTAGATCCTAAAACCTTTGCTCTTGCTCTGCAGACGAGGAATACACCAACTGGTACAAAATATACTTCACTTGTGGAAAAGGGGCAAGAAAGTGTCTGCAGCAGCTTTTCTGCTCGCTGGAAACACATACAACTAACAAGGCTTGTGTCTTGAGAAAACCAACACAGTAACAGCAAAGCACAGTGTTCTACATATCTCTTCCAAGGAAATCAAGCAATTTAGGTCCTAAAACCTTTGCTCCTGCTCTCCAGACGAGGAATACACCAACTGGTACAAAATATACGTCAGTAGTGGAGAAAGCAGGTACGTGTCTTCAAGAGCTTCTCTGCTCGCTGCAAGTACAGAGAACAAACAGGGTTTGTTTCTTGAGAAAACCGACACAGCAACAGCAAAGCATAGTGTTCTACAGAGCTCTTCCATGGAAATCAAGCAATTTAGGTCCTAACACCTTTGCTCTTGCTCTGCAGACGAGGAACACACCAACTGGTACAAAATATATTTCACTTGTGGAAAAGGGGCAAGAAAGTGTCTGCAGCAGCTTCTCTGCTTGCTGAAAACACAGGGAACAAACAGGGTTTGTGTCTTGAGAAAACCAACACAGCAACAGCAAAGCATAGTGTTCTACATATCTCTTCCAAGGAAATCAAGCAATTTAGGTCCTAAAACCTTTGCTCCTGCTCTCCAGACGAGGAATACACCAACTGGTACAAAATATACTTCACTAGTGGAAAAGGAGCAAGAAAGTGTCTGCAGCAGCTTCTCTGCTTGCTGAAAACACAGAGAACAAACAGGGCTTGTGTCTTGAGAAAACAAACACAGCAACCGAAAACCATAGTGTTCTACATAGCTCTTCCATGGAAAACAAGCAATTTAGATCCTAAAACCTTTGCTCTTGCTCTGCAGACGAGGAATACACCAACTGGTACAAAATATACTTCAGTTGTGGAAAAGGGGCAAGAAAGTGTCTGCAGCAGCTTTTCTGCTCGCTGGAAACACATACAACTAACAAGGCTTGTGTCTTGAGAAAACCAACACAGTAACAGCAAAGCACAGTGTTCTACATATCTCTTCCAAGGAAATCAAGCAATTTAGGTCCTAAAACCTTTGCTCCTGCTCTCCAGACGAGGAATACACCAACTGGTACAAAATATACGTCAGTAGTGGAGAAAGCAGGTACGTGTCTTCAAGAGCTTCTCTGCTCGCTGCAAGTACAGAGAACAAACAGGGTTTGTTTCTTGAGAAAACCAACACAGCAACAGCAAATCATAGTGTTCTACAGAGCTCTTCCATGGAAATCAAGCAATTTAGGTCCTAACACATTTGCTCTTGCTTTGCAGACGAGGAACACACCAACTGGTACAAAATATACTTCACTTGTGAAAAAGGGGCAAGAAAGTGTCTGCAGCAGCTTCTCTGCTTGCTGCAAACACAGACAACCAACAGGACTTGTGTCTTGAGAAAACCAACACAGCAACAGCAAAGCATAGTGTTCTACAGAGCTCTTCCATGGAAAACAAGCAATTTAGATCCTAAAACCTTTGCTCTTGCTCTGCAGAAGAGGAATACACCAACTGGTACAAAATATACTTCACTTGTGGAAAAGGGGCAAGAAAGTGTCTGCAGCAGCTTCTCTGCTTGCTGAAAACACAGGGAACAAACAGGGTTTGTGTCTTTAGAAAACCAACACAGCAACAGCAAAGCATAGTGTTCTACAGAGCTCTTCCATGGAAAACAAGCAATTTAGATCCTAAAACCTTTGCTCTTGCTCTGCAGACGAGGAATACACCAACTGGTACAAAATATACTTCACTTGTGGAAAAGGGGCAAGAAAGTGTCTGCAGCAGCTTTTCTGCTCGCTGGAAACACATACAACCAACAAGACTTGTGTCTTGAGAAAACCAACACAGTAACAGCAAAGCATAGTGTTCTACAGAGCTCTTCCATGGAAATCAAGCAATTTAAGTCCTAAAACCTTTGCTCTTGCTTTGCAGACGAGGAACACACCAACTGGTACAAAATATACGTCAGTAGTGGAGAAAGCAGGTACGTGTCTTCAAGAGCTTCTCTGCTTGCTGAAAACACAGGGAACAAACAGGGCTTGTGTGTTTAGAAAACCAACACAGCAACAGCAAAGCACAGTGTTCTTAATAGCTCTTCCAATGAAATCAAGCAATTTAGGTACTAAAACCTTTGATCCGTCTCTGCAGACGAGGAACACACCAACTGGTACAAAATATACTTCACTTGTGAAAAAGGGGCAAGAAAGTGTCTGCAGCAGCTTCTCTGCTTGCTGCAAACACAGAGAACCAACAGGACTTCTGTCTTGAGAAAACCAACACAGCAACAGCAAAGCATAGTGTTCTACAGAGCTCTTCCATGGAAAACAAGCAATTTAGATCCTAAAACCTTTGCTCTTGCTCTGCAGACGAGGAATACACCAACTGGTACAAAATATACTTCACTTGTGGAAAAGGGGCAAGAAAGTGTCTGCAGCAGCTTTTCTGCTCGCTGGAAACTCAGACAACCAACAAGACTTGTGTCTTGAGAAAACCAACACAGTAACAGCAAAGCATAGTGTTCTACAGAGCTCTTCCATGGAAATCAAGCAATTTAAGTCCTAAAACCTTTGCTCTTGCTTTGCAGACGAGGAACACACCAACTGGTACAAAATATACGTCAGTAGTGGAGAAAGCAGGTACGTGTCTTCAAGAGCTTCTCTGCTTGCTGAAAACACAGGGAACAAACAGCGCTTGTGTCTTTAGAAAACCAACACAGCAACAGCAAAGCATAGTGTTCTTAATAGCTCTTCCAATGAAATCAAGCAATTTAGGTCCTAAAACCTTTGCTCTTGCTTTGCAGACGAGGAACACACCAACTGGTACAAAATATACTTCACTTGTGAAAAAGGGGCAAGAAAGTGTCTGCAGCAGCTTCTCTGCTTGCTGCAAACACAGACAACCAACAGGACTTGTGTCTTGAGAAAACCAACACAGCAACAGCAAAGCATAGTGTTCTACATAGCTCTTCCATGGAAAACAAGCAATTTAGATCCTAAAACCTTTGCTCTTGCTCTGCAGACGAGGAATACACAAACTGGTACAAAATATACTTCACTAGTGGAAAAGGAGCAAGAAAGTGTCTGCAGCAGCTTCTCTGCTTGCTGAAAACACAGAGAACAAACAGGGCTTGTGTCTTGAGAAAACAAACACAGCAACCGAAAACCATAGTGTTCTACATAGCTCTTCCATGGAAAACAAGCAATTTAGATCCTAAAACCTTTGCTCTTGCTCTGCAGACGAGGAATACACCAACTGGTACAAAATATACTTCACTTGTGGAAAAGGGGCAAGAAAGTGTCTGCAGCAGATTTCTGCTCGCTGGAAACACATACAACTAACAAGGCTTGTGTCTTGAGAAAACCAACACAGCAACAGCAAAGCACAGTGTTCTACATATCTCTTCCAAGGAAATCAAGCAATTTAGGTCCTAAAACCTTTGCTCCTGCTCTCCAGACGAGGAATACACCAACTGGTACAAAATATACGTCAGTAGTGGAGAAAGCAGGTACGTGTCTTCAAGAGCTTCTCTGCTCGCTGCAAGTACAGAGAACAAACAGGGTTTGTTTCTTGAGAAAACCAACACAGCAACAGCAAAGCATAGTGTTCTACAGAGCTCTTCCATGGAAATCAAGCAATTTAGGTCCTAACACATTTGCTCTTGCTTTGCAGACGAGGAACACACCAACTGGTACAAAATATACTTCACTTGTGAAAAAGGGGCAAGAAAGTGTCTGCAGCAGCTTCTCTGCTTGCTGCAAACACAGACAACCAACAGGACTTGTGTCTTGAGAAAACCAACACAGCAACAGCAAAGCATAGTGTTCTACAGAGCTCTTCCATGGAAAACAAGCAATTTAGATCCTAAAACCTTTGCTCTTGCTCTGCAGAAGAGGAATACACCAACTGGTACAAAATATACTTCACTTGTGGAAAAGGGGCAAGAAAGTGTCTGCAGCAGCTTCTCTGCTTGCTGAAAACACAGGGAACAAACAGGGTTTGTGTCTTTAGAAAACCAACACAGCAACAGCAAAGCATAGTGTTCTACAGAGCTCTTCCATGGAAAACAAGCAATTTAGATCCTAAAACCTTTGCTCTTGCTCTGCAGACGAGGAATACACCAACTGGTACAAAATATACTTCACTTGTGGAAAAGGGGCAAGAAAGTGTCTGCAGCAGCTTTTCTGCTCGCTGGAAACACATACAACCAACAAGACTTGTGTCTTGAGAAAACCAACACAGTAACAGCAAAGCATAGTGTTCTACAGAGCTCTTCCATGGAAATCAAGCAATTTAAGTCCTAAAACCTTTGCTCTTGCTTTGCAGACGAGGAACACACCAACTGGTACAAAATATACGTCAGTAGTGGAGAAAGCAGGTACGTGTCTTCAAGAGCTTCTCTGCTTGCTGAAAACACAGGGAACAAACAGGGCTTGTGTGTTTAGAAAACCAACACAGCAACAGCAAAGCACAGTGTTCTTAATAGCTCTTCCAATGAAATCAAGCAATTTAGGTCCTAAAACCTTTGATCCGTCTCTACAGACGAGGAACACACCAACTGGTACAAAATATACTTCACTTGTGGAAAAGGGGCAAGAAAGTGTCTGCAGCAGCTTCTCTGCTTGCTGCAAACACAGACAACCAACAGGACTTGTGTCTTGAGAAAACCAACACAGCAACAGCAAAGCATAGTGTTCTACAGAGCTCTTCCATGGAAAACAAGCAATTTAGATCCTAAAACCTTTGCTCTTGCTCTGCAGACGAGGAATACACCAACTGGTACAAAATATACTTCACTTGTGGAAAAGGGGCAAGAAAGTGTCTGCAGCAGCTTTTCTGCTCGCTGGAAACTCAGACAACCAACAAGACTTGTGTCTTGAGAAAACCAACACAGTAACAGCAAAGCATAGTGTTCTACAGAGCTCTTCCATGGAAATCAAGCAATTTAAGTCCTAAAACCTTTGCTCTTGCTTTGCAGACGAGGAACACACCAACTGGTACAAAATATACGTCAGTAGTGGAGAAAGCAGGTACATGTCTTCAAGAGCTTCTCTGCTTGCTGAAAACACAGGGAACAAACAGGGCTTGTGTGTTTAGAAAACCAACACAGCAACAGCAAAGCATAGTGTTCTTAATAGCTCTTCCAATGAAATCAAGCAATTTAGGTCCTAAAACCTTTGCTCTTTCTCTGCAGACGAGGAACACACCAACTGGTACAAAATATACTTCACTTGTGAAAAAGGGGCAAGAAAGTGTCTGCAGCAGCTTCTCTGCTTGCTGCAAACACAGACAACCAACAGGACTTGTGTCTTGAGAAAACCAACACAGCAACAGCAAAGCATAGTGTTCTACATAGCTCTTCCATGGAAAACAAGTAATTTAGATCCTAAAACCTTTGCTCTTGCTCTGCAGACGAGGAATACACAAACTGGTACAAAATATACTTCACTAGTGGAAAAGGAGCAAGAAAGTGTCTGCAGCAGCTTCTCTGCTTGCTGAAAACACAGAGAACAAACAGGGCTTGTGTCTTGAGAAAACAAACACAGCAACCGAAAACCATAGTGTTCTACAGAGCTCTTCCATGGAAAACAAGCAATTTAGATCCTAAAACCTTTGCTCTTGCTCTGCAGACGAGGAACACACCAACTGGTACAAAATATACTTCACTTGTGGAAAAGGGGCAAGAAAGTGTCTGCAGCAGATTTCTGCTCGCTGGAAACACATACAATTAACAAGGCTTGTGTCTTGAGAAAACCAACACAGCAACAGCAAAGCACAGTGTTCTACATATTTCTTCCAAGGAAATCAAGCAATTTAGGTCCTAAAACCTTTGCTCCTGCTCTCCAGACGAGGAATACACCAACTGGTACAAAATATACGTCAGTAGTGGAGAAAGCAGGTACGTGTCTTCAAGAGCTTCTCTGCTCGCTGCAAGTACAGAGAACAAACAGGGTTTGTTTCTTGAGAAAACCGACACAGCAACAGCAAAGCATAGTGTTCTACAGAGCTCTTCCATGGAAATCAAGCAATTTAGGTCCTAACACCTTTGCTCTTGCTCTGCAGACGAGGAATACACCAACTGGTACAAAATATACTTCGCTTGTGGAAAAGGGGCAAGAAAGTTTCTGCAGCAGCTTCTCTGCTTGCTGCAAACACAGACAACCAACAGGACTTGTGTCTTGAGAAAACCAACACAGCAACAGCAAAGCATAGTGTTCTACATAGCTCTTCCATGGAAAACAAGCAATTTAGATCCTAAAACCTTTGCTCTTGCTCTGCAGACGAGGAATACACCAACTGGTACAAAATATACTTCACTTGTGGAAAAGGGGCAAGAAAGTGTCTGCAGCAGCTTTTCTGCTCGCTGGAAACACATACAACTAACAAGGCTTGTGTCTTGAGAAAACCAACACAGTAACAGCAAAGCACAGTGTTCTACATATCTCTTCCAAGGAAATCAAGCAATTTAGGTCCTAAAACCTTTGCTCCTGCTCTCCAGACGAGGAATACACCAACTGGTACAAAATATACGTCAGTAGTGGAGAAAGCAGGTACGTGTCTTCAAGAGCTTCTCTGCTCGCTGCAAGTACAGAGAACAAACAGGGTTTGTTTCTTGAGAAAACCGACACAGCAACAGCAAAGCATAGTGTTCTACAGAGCTCTTCCATGGAAATCAAGCAATTTAGGTCCTAACACCTTTGCTCTTGCTCTGCAGACGAGGAACACACCAACTGGTACAAAATATACTTCACTTGTGGAAAAGGGGCAAGAAAGTGTCTGCAGCAGCTTCTCTGCTTGCTGCAAACACAGACATCCAACAGGACTTGTGTCTTGAGAAAACCAACACAGCAACAGCAAAGCATAGTGTTCTACATAGCTCTTCCATGGAAAACAAGCAATTTAGATCCTAAAACCTTTGCTCTTGCTCTGCAGACAAGGAATACACCAACTGGTACAAAATATACTTCACTAGTGGAAAAGGGGCAAGAAAGTGTCTGCAGCAGCTTCTCTGCTTGCTGAAAACACAGGGAACAAACAGGGTTTGTGTCTTTAGAAAACCAACACAGCAACAGCAAAGCATAGTGTTCTACATAGCTCTTCCATGGAAAACAAGCAATTTAGATCCTAAAACCTTTGCTCTTGCTCTGCAGACGAGGAATACACCAACTGGTACAAAATATACTTCACTTGTGGAAAAGGGGCAAGAAAGTGTCTGCAGCAGCTTCTCTGCTTGCTGAAAACACAGGGAACAAACAGGGTTTGTGTCTTGAGAAAACCAACACAGCAACAGCAAAGCACAGTGTTCTACATATCTCTTCCAAGGAAATCAAGCAATTTAGGTCCTAAAACCTTTGCTCTTGCTCTCCAGACGAGGAATACACCAACTGGTACAAAATATACTTCACTAGTGGAAAAGGAGCAAGAAAGTGTCTGCAGCAGCTTCTCTGCTTGCTGAAAACACAGAGAACAAACAGGGCTTGTGTCTTGAGAAAACAAACACAGCAACCGAAAACCATAGTGTTCTACAGAGCTCTTCCATGGAAAACAAGCAATTTAGATCCTAAAACCTTTGCTCTTGCTCTGCAGACGAGGAATACACCAACTGGTACAAAATATACTTCACTTGTGGAAAAGGGGCAAGAAAGTGTCTGCAGCAGCTTTTCTGCTCGCTGGAAACACATACAACTAACAAGGCTTGTGTCTTGAGAAAACCAACACAGTAACAGCAAAGCATAGTGTTCTACAGAGCTCTTCCATGGAAATCAAGCAATTTAAATCCTAAAACCTTTGCTCTTGCTTTGCAGACGAGGAACACACCAACTGGTACAAAATATACGTCAGTAGTGGAGAAAGCAGGTACGTGTCTTCAAGAGCTTCTCTGCTTGCTGAAAACACAGGGAACAAACAGGGCTTGTGTGTTTAGAAAACCAACACAGCAACAGCAAAGCATAGTGTTCTACAGAGCTCTTCCATGGAAATCAAGCAATTTAGGTCCTAACACCTTTGATCCGTCTCTGCAGACGAGGAACACACCAACTGGTACAAAATATACTTCACTTGTGGAAAAGGGGCAAGAAAGTGTCTGCAGCAGCTTCTCTGCTTGCTGCAAACACAGACAACCAACAGGACTTGTGTCTTGAGAAAACCAACACAGCAACAGCAAAGCATAGTGTTCTACAGAGCTCTTCCATGGAAAACAAGCAATTTAGATCCTAAAACCTTTGCTCTTGCTCTGCAGACGAGGAATACACCAACTGGTACAAAATATACTTCACTTGTGGAAAAGGGGCAAGAAAGTGTCTGCAGCAGCTTTTCTGCTTGCTGAAAACACAGGGAACAAACAGGGTTTGTGTCTTGAGAAAACCAACACAGTAACAGCAAAGCACAGTGTTCTACATATCTCTTCCAAGGAAATCAAGCAATTTAGATCCTAAAACCTTTGCTCTTGCTCTGCAGACAAGGAATACACCAACTGGTACAAAATATACTTCACTAGTGGAAAAGGGGCAAGAAAGTGTCTGCAGCAGCTTCTCTGCTTCTGCAAACACAGACAACCAACAGGATTGTGTCTTGAGAAAACCAACACAGCAACAGCAAAGCATAGTGTTCTACATAGCTCTTCCATGGAAAACAAGCAATTTAGATCCTAAAACCTTTGCTCTTGCTCTGCAGACAAGGAATACACCAACTGGTACAAAATATACTTCACTTGTGGAAAAGGGGCAAGAAAGTGTCTGCAGCAGCTTCCTCTGCTTGCTGAAAACACAGGGATCAAACAGGGTTCGTGTCTTTAGAAAACCAACACAGCAACAGCAAAGCATAGTGTTCTACATAGCTCTTCCATGGAAAACAAGCAATTTAGATCCTAAAACCTTTGCTCTTGCTCTGCAGACGAGGAATACACCAACTGGTACAAAATATACTTCACTTGTGGAAAAGGGGCAAGAAAGTGTCTGCAGCAGCTTTTCTGCTCGCTGGAAACACATACAACTAACAAGGCTTGTGTCTTGAGAAAACCAACACAGCAACAGCAAAGCACAGTGTTCTACATATCTCTTCCAAGGAAATCAAGCAATTTAGGTCCTAAAACCTTTGCTCCTGCTCTCCAGACGAGGAATACACCAACTGGTACAAAATATACGTCAGTAGTGGAGAAAGCAGGTACGTGTCTTCAAGAGCTTCTCTGCTCGCTGCAAGTACAGAGAACAAACAGGGTTTGTTTCTTGAGAAAACCGACACAGCAACAGCAAAGCATAGTGTTCTACAGAGCTCTTCCATGGAAATCAAGCAATTTAGGTCCTAACACCTTTGCTCTTGCTCTGCAGACGAGGAATACACCAACTGGTACAAAATATACTTCACTTGTGGAAAAGGGGCAAGAAAGTGTCTGCAGCAGCTTCTCTGCTTGCTGCAAACACAGACAACCAACAGGACTTGTGTCTTGAGAAAACCAACACAGCAACAGCAAAGCATAGTGTTCTACATAGCTCTTCCATGGAAAACAAGCAATTTAGATCCTAAAACCTTTGCTCTTGCTCTGCAGACAAGGAATACACCAACTGGTACAAAATATACTTCACTTGTGGAAAAGGGGCAAGAAAGTGTCTGCAGCAGCTTCTCTGCTTGCTGAAAACACAGGGAACAAACAGGGTTTGTGTCTTTAGAAAACCAACACAGCAACAGCAAAGCATAGTGTTCTACATAGCTCTTCCATGGAAAACAAGCAATTTAGATCCTAAAATCTTTGCTCTTGCTCTGCAGACGAGGAATACACCAACTGGTACAAAATATACTTCAGTTGTGGAAAAGGGGCAAGAAAGTGTCTGCAGCAGCTTCTCTGCTTGCTGAAAACACAGGGAACAAACAGGGCTTGTGTCTTGAGAAAACCAACACAATAACAGCAAAGCACAGTGTTCTACATATCTCTTCCAAGGAAATCAAGCAATTTAGATCCTAAAACCTTTGCTCTTGCTCTGCAGACAAGGAATACACCAACTGGTACAAAATATACTTCACTTGTGGAAAAGGGGCAAGAAAGTGTCTGCAGCAGCTTCTCTGCTTGCTGAAAACACAGGGAACAAACAGGGTTTGTGTCTTTAGAAAACCAACACAGCAACAGCAAAGCATAGTGTTCTACATAGCTCTTCCATGGAAAACAAGCAATTTAGATCCTAAAACCTTTGCTCTTGCTCTGCAGACGAGGAATACACCAACTGGTACAAAATATACTTCACTTGTGGAAAAGGGGCAAGAAAGTGTCTGCAGCAGCTTCTCTGCTTGCTGAAAACACAGAGAACAAACAGGGTTTGTGTCTTTAGAAAACCAACACAGCAACAGCAAAGCATAGTGTTCTACATATCTCTCCCAAGGAAATCAAGCAATTTAGGTCCTAAAACCTTTGCTCTTGCTCTGCAGACAAGGAATACACCAACTGGTACAAAATATACTTCACTAGTGGAAAAGGGGCAAGAAAGTGTCTGCAGCAGCTTCTCTGCTTGCTGAAAACACAGGGAACAAACAGGGTTTGTGTCTTTAGAAAACCAACACAGCAACAGCAAAGCATAGTGTTCTACATAGCTCTTCCATGGAAAACAAGCAATTTAGATCCTAAAACCTTTGCTCTTGCTCTGCAGACGAGGAATACACCAACTGGTACAAAATATACTTCACTTGTGGAAAAGGGGCAAGAAAGTGTCTGCAGCAGCTTCTCTGCTTGCTGAAAACACAGAGAACAAACAGGGTTTGTGTCTTTAGAAAACCAACACAGCAACAGCAAAGCATAGTGTTCTACATATCTCTTCCAAGGAAATCAAGCAATTTAGGTCCTAAAACCTTTGCTCCTGCTCTCCAGACGAGGAATACACCAACTGGTACAAAATATACGTCAGTAGTGGAAAAGGAGCAAGAAAGTGTCTGCAGCAGCTTCTCTGCTTGCTGAAAACACAGAGAACAAACAGGGCTTGTGTCTTGAGAAAACCAACACAGTAACAGCAAAGCACAGTGTTCTACATATCTCTTCCAAGGAAATCAAGCAATTTAGATCCTAAAACCTTTGCTCTTGCTCTGCAGACAAGGAATACACCAACTGGTACAAAATATACTTCACTAGTGGAAAAGGGGCAAGAAAGTGTCTGCAGCAGCTTCTCTGCTTCTGCAAACACAGACAACAAACAGGATTGTGTCTTGAGAAAAACCAACACAGCAACAGCAAAGCATAGTGTTCTACATAGCTCTTCCATGGAAAACAAGCAATTTAGATCCTAAAACCTTTGCTCTTGCTCTGCAGACAAGGAATACACCAACTGGTACAAAATATACTTCACTTGTGGAAAAGGGGCAAGAAAGTGTCTGCAGCAGCTTCCTCTGCTTGCAGAAAACACAGGGATCAAACAGGGTTCGTGTCTTTAGAAAACCAACACAGCAACAGCAAAGCATAGTGTTCTACATAGCTCTTCCATGGAAAACAAGCAATTTAGATCCTAAAACCTTTGCTCTTGCTCTGCAGACGAGGAATACACCAACTGGTACAAAATATACTTCACTTGTGGAAAAGGGGCAAGAAAGTGTCTGCAGCAGCTTTTCTGCTCGCTGGAAACACATACAACTAACAAGGCTTGTGTCTTGAGAAAACCAACACAGCAACAGCAAAGCACAGTGTTCTACATATCTCTTCCAAGGAAATCAAGCAATTTAGGTCCTAAAACCTTTGCTCCTGCTCTCCAGACGAGGAATACACCAACTGGTACAAAATATACGTCAGTAGTGGAGAAAGCAGGTACGTGTCTTCAAGAGCTTCTCTGCTCGCTGCAAGTACAGAGAACAAACAGGGTTTGTTTCTTGAGAAAACCGACACAGCAACAGCAAAGCATAGTGTTCTACAGAGCTCTTCCATGGAAATCAAGCAATTTAGGTCCTAACACCTTTGCTCTTGCTCTGCAGACGAGGAATACACCAACTGGTACAAAATATACTTCACTTGTGGAAAAGGGGCAAGAAAGTGTCTGCAGCAGCTTCTCTGCTTGCTGCAAACACAGACAACCAACAGGACTTGTGTCTTGAGAAAACCAACACAGCAACAGCAAAGCATAGTGTTCTACATAGCTCTTCCATGGAAAACAAGCAATTTAGATCCTAAAACCTTTGCTCTTGCTCTGCAGACAAGGAATACACCAACTGGTACAAAATATACTTCACTTGTGGAAAAGGGGCAAGAAAGTGTCTGCAGCAGCTTCTCTGCTTGCTGAAAACACAGGGAACAAACAGGGTTGTGTCTTTAGAAAACCAACACAGCAACAGCAAAGCATAGTGTTCTACATAGCTCTTCCATGGAAAACAAGCAATTTAGATCCTAAAATCTTTGCTCTTGCTCTGCAGACGAGGAATACACCAACTGGTACAAAATATACTTCAGTTGTGGAAAAGGGGCAAGAAAGTGTCTGCAGCAGCTTCTCTGCTTGCTGAAAACACAGGGAACAAACAGGGCTTGTGTCTTGAGAAAACCAACACAATAACAGCAAAGCACAGTGTTCTACATATCTCTTCCAAGGAAATCAAGCAATTTAGATCCTAAAACCTTTGCTCTTGCTCTGCAGACAAGGAATACACCAACTGGTACAAAATATACTTCACTTGTGGAAAAGGGGCAAGAAAGTGTCTGCAGCAGCTTCTCTGCTTGCTGAAAACACAGGGAACAAACAGGGTTTGTGTCTTTAGAAAACCAACACAGCAACAGCAAAGCATAGTGTTCTACATAGCTCTTCCATGGAAAACAAGCAATTTAGATCCTAAAACCTTTGCTCTTGCTCTGCAGACGAGGAATACACCAACTGGTACAAAATATACTTCACTTGTGGAAAAGGGGCAAGAAAGTGTCTGCAGCAGCTTCTCTGCTTGCTGAAAACACAGAGAACAAACAGGGTTTGTGTCTTTAGAAAACCAACACAGCAACAGCAAAGCATAGTGTTCTACATATCTCTTCCAAGGAAATCAAGCAATTTAGGTCCTAAAACCTTTTCTCTTGCTCTGCAGACAAGGAATACACCAACTGGTACAAAAATATACTTCACTAGTGGAAAAGGGGCAAGAAAGTGTCTGCAGCAGCTTCTCTGCTTGCTGAAAACACAGGGAACAAACAGGGTTTGTGTCTTTAGAAAACCAACACAGCAACAGCAAAGCATAGTGTTCTACATAGCTCTTCCATGGAAAACAAGCAATTTAGATCCTAAAACCTTTGCTCTTGCTCTGCAGACGAGGAATACACCAACTGGTACAAAATATACTTCACTTGTGGAAAAGGGGCAAGAAAGTGTCTGCAGCAGCTTCTCTGCTTGCTGAAAACACAGAGAACAAACAGGGTTTGTGTCTTTAGAAAACCAACACAGCAACAGCAAAGCATAGTGTTCTACATATCTCTTCCAAGGAAATCAAGCAATTTAGGTCCTAAAACCTTTGCTCCTGCTCTCCAGACGAGGAATACACCAACTGGTACAAAATATACGTCAGTAGTGGAAAAGGAGCAAGAAAGTGTCTGCAGCAGCTTCTCTGCTTGCTGAAAACACAGAGAACAAACAGGGCTTGTGTCTTGAGAAAACAAACACAGCAACGAAAATCATAGTGTTCTACAGAACTCTTCCATGGAAAACAAGCAATTTAGATCCTAAAACCTTTGCTCTTGCTCTGCAGACGAGGAATACACCAACTGGTACAAAATATACTTCACTTGTGGAAAAGGGGCAAGAAAGTGTCTGCAGCAGCTTTTCTGCTCGCTGGAAACACATACAACTAACAAGGCTTGTGTCTTGAGAAAACCAACACAGTAACAGCAAAGCACAGTGTTCTACATATCTCTTCCAAGGAAATCAAGCAATTTAGGTCCTAAAACCTTTGCTCCTGCTCTCCAGACGAGGAATACACCAAACTGGTACAAAATATACGTCAGTAGTGGAGAAAGCAGGTACGTGTCTTCAAGAGCTTCTCTGCTCGCTGCAAGTACAGAGAACAAACAGGGTTTGTTTCTTTAGAAAACCAACACAGCAACAGCAAAGCATAGTGTTCTACAGAGCTCTTCCATGGAAATCAAGCAATTTAGGTCCTAACACATTTGCTCTTGCTTTGCAGACGAGGAACACACCAACTGGTACAAAATATACTTCACTTGTGAAAATGGGGCAAGAAAGTGTCTGCAGCAGCTTCTCTGCTTGCTGCAAACACAGACAACCAACAGGACTTGTGTCTTGAGAAAACAACACAGCAACAGCAAAGCATAGTGTTCTACAGAGCTCTTCCATGGAAAACAAGCAATTTAGATCCTAAAACCTTTGCTCTTGCTCTGCAGAAGAGGAATACACCAACTGGTACAAAATATACTTCACTTGTGAAAAGGGGCAAGAAAGTGTCTGCAGCAGCTTCTCTGCTTGCTGAAAACACAGGGAACAAACAGGGTTTGTGTCTTTAGAAAACCAACACAGCAACAGCAAAGCATAGTGTTCTACAGAGCTCTTCCATGGAAAACAAGCAATTTAGATCCTAAAACCTTTGCTCTTGCTCTGCAGACGAGGAATACACCAACTGGTACAAAATATACTTCAGTTGTGGAAAAGGGGCAAGAAAGTGTCTGCAGCAGCTTTTCTGCTCGCTGGAAACACATACAACTAACAAGGCTTGTGTCTTGAGAAAACCAACACAGTAAAAGCAAAGCACAGTGTTCTACATATCTCTTCCAAGGAAATCAAGCAATTTAGGTCCTAAAACCTTTGCTCCTGCTCTCCAGACGAGGAACACACCAACTGGTACAAAATATACGTCAGTAGTGGAGAAAGCAGGTACGTGTCTTCAAGAGCTTCTCTGCTCGCTGCAAGTACAGAGAACAAACAGGGTTTGTTTCTTGAGAAAACCAACACAGCAACAGCAAAGCATAGTGTTCTACAGAGCTCTTCCATGGAAATCAAGCAATTTAGGTCCTAACACATTTGCTCTTGCTTTGCAGACGAGGAACACACCAACTGGTACAAAATATACTTCACTTGTGAAAAAGGGGCAAGAAAGTGTCTGCAGCAGCTTCTCTGCTTGCTGCAAACACAGAGAACCAACAGGACTTGTGTCTTGAGAAAACCAACACAGCAACAGCAAAGCATAGTGTTCTACAGAGCTCTTCCATGGAAAACAAGCAATTTAGATCCTAAAAACCTTTGCTCTTGCTCTGCAGACGAGGAATACACCAACTGGTACAAAATATACTTCACTTGTGGAAAAGGGGCAAGAAAGTGTCTGCAGCAGCTTTTCTGCTCGCTGGAAACACATACAACCAACAAGACTTGTGTCTTGAGAAAACCAACACAGTAACAGCAAAGCATAGTGTTCTACAGAGCTCTTCCATGGAAATCAAGCAATTTAAGTCCTAAAACCTTTGCTCTTGCTTTGCAGACGAGGAACACACCAACTGGTACAAAATATACGTCAGTAGTGGAGAAAGCAGGTACGTGTCTTCAAGAGCTTCTCTGCTTGCTGAAAACACAGGGAACAAACAGGGCTTGTGTGTTTAGAAAACCAACACAGCAACAGCAAAGCATAGTGTTCTTAATAGCTCTTCCAATGAAATCAAGCAATTTAGGTCCTAAAACCTTTGATCCGTCTCTGCAGACGAGGAACACACCAACTGGTACAAAATATACTTCACTTGTGAAAAAGGGGCAAGAAAGTGTCTGCAGCAGCTTCTCTGCTTGCTGCAAACACAGACAACCAACAGGACTTGTGTCTTGAGAAAACCAACACAGCAACAGCAAAGCATAGTGTTCTACATAGCTCTTCCATGGAAAACAAGCAATTTAGATCCTAAAACCTTTGCTCTTGCTCTGCAGACAAGGAATACACCAACTGGTACAAAATATACTTCACTTGTGGAAAAGGGGCAAGAAAGTGTCTGCAGCAGCTTCTCTGCTTGCTGAAAACACAGGGAACAAACAGGGTTTGTGTCTTTAGAAAACCAACACAGCAACAGCAAAGCATAGTGTTCTACAGAGCTCTTCCATGGAAAACAAGCAATTTAGATCCTAAAACCTTTGCTCTTGCTCTGCAGACGAGGAATACACCAACTGGTACAAATATACTTCACTTGTGGAAAAGGGGCAAGAAAGTGTCTGCAGCAGCTTCTCTGCTTGCTGAAAACACAGGGAACAAACAGGGTTTGTGTCTTGAGAAAACCAACACAGTAACAGCAAAGCATAGTGTTCTACAGAGCTCTTCCATGGAAATCAAGCAATTTAAGTCCTAAAACCTTTGCTCTTGCTTTGCAGACGAGGAACACACCAACTGGTACAAAATATACGTCAGTAGTGGAGAAAGCAGGTACGTGTCTTCAAGAGCTTCTCTGCTTGCTGAAAACACAGGGAACAAACAGGGCTTGTGTGTTTAGAAAACCAACACAGCAACAGCAAAGCATAGTGTTCTTAATAGCTCTTCCAATGAAATCAAGCAATTTAGGTCCTAAAACCTTTGATCCGTCTCTGCAGACGAGGAACACACCAACTGGTACAAAATATACTTCACTTGTGAAAAAGGGGCAAGAAAGTGTCTGCAGCAGCTTCTCTGCTTGCTGCAAACACAGACAACCAACAGGACTTGTGTCTTGAGAAAACCAACACAGCAACAGCAAAGCATAGTGTTCTACATAGCTCTTCCATGGAAAACAAGCAATTTAGATCCTAAAACCTTTGCTCTTGCTCTGCAGACAAGGAATACACCAACTGGTACAAAATATACTTCACTTGTGGAAAAGGGGCAAGAAAGTGTCTGCAGCAGCTACTCTGCTTGCTGAAAACACAGGGAACAAACAGGGTTTGTGTCTTTAGAAAACCAACACAGCAACAGCAAAGCATAGTGTTCTACAGAGCTCTTCCATGGAAAACAAGCAATTTAGATCCTAAAACCTTTGCTCTTGCTCTGCAGACGAGGAATACACCAACTGGTACAAAATATACTTCACTTGTGGAAAAGGGGCAAGAAAGTGTCTGCAGCAGCTTCTCTGCTTGCTGAAAACACAGAGAACAAACAGGGCTTGTGTCTTGAGAAAACAAACACAGCAACCGAAAACCATAGTGTTCTACATAGCTCTTCCATGGAAAACAAGCAATTTAGATCCTAAAACCTTTGCTCTTGCTCTGCAGACGAGGAATACACCAACTGGTACAAAATATACTTCACTTGTGGAAAAGGGGCAAGAAAGTGTCTGCAGCAGCTTTTCTGCTCGCTGAAACACATACAACTAACAAGGCTTGTGTCTTGAGAAAACCAACACAGTAACAGCAAAGCACAGTGTTCTACATATCTCTTCCAAGGAAATCAAGCAATTTAGGTCCTAAAACCTTTGCTCCTGCTCTCCAGACGAGGAATACACCAACTGGTACAAAAATATACGTCAGTAGTGGAGAAAGCAGGTACGTGTCTTCAAGAGCTTCTCTGCTCGCTGCAAGTACAGAGAACAAACAGGGTTTGTTTCTTGAGAAAACCGACACAGCAACAGCAAAGCATAGTGTTCTACAGAGCTCTTCCATGGAAATCAAGCAATTTAGGTCCTAACACGTTTGCTCTTGCTCTGCAGACGAGGAACACACCAACTGGTACAAAATATATTTCACTTGTGGAAAAGGGGCAAGAAAGTGTCTGCAGCAGCTTCTCTGCTTGCTGAAAACACAGGGAACAAACAGGGTTTGTGTCTTGAGAAAACCAACACAGCAACAGCAAAGCACAGTGTTCTACATATCTCTTCCAAGGAAATCAAGCAATTTAGGTCCTAAAACCTTTGCTCCTGCTCTCCAGACGAGGAATACACCAACTGGTACAAAATATACTTCACTAGTGGAAAAGGAGCAAGAAAGTGTCTGCAGCAGCTTCTCTGCTTGCTGAAAACACAGAGAACAAACAGGGCTTGTGTCTTGAGAAAACAAACACAGCAACCGAAAACCATAGTGTTCTACATAGCTCTTCCATGGAAAACAAGCAATTTAGATCCTAAAACCTTTGCTCTTGCTCTGCAGACGAGGAATACACCAACTGGTACAAAATATACTTCACTTGTGGAAAAGGGGCAAGAAAGTGTCTGCAGCAGCTTTTCTGCTCGCTGGAAACACATACAACTAACAAGGCTTGTGTCTTGAGAAAACCAACACAGTAACAGCAAAGCACAGTGTTCTACATATCTCTTCCAAGGAAATCAAGCAATTTAGGTCCTAAAACCTTTGCTCCTGCTCTCCAGACGAGGAATACACAACTGGTACAAAATATACGTCAGTAGTGGAGAAAGCAGGTACGTGTCTTCAAGAGCTTCTCTGCTCGCTGCAAGTACAGAGAACAAACAGGGTTTGTTTCTTGAGAAAACCAACACAGCAACAGCAAATCATAGTGTTCTACAGAGCTCTTCCATGGAAATCAAGCAATTTAGGTCCTAACACATTTGCTCTTGCTTTGCAGACCGAGGAACACACCAACTGGTACAAAATATACTTCACTTGTGAAAAAGGGGCAAGAAAGTGTCTGCAGCAGCTTCTCTGCTTGCTGCAAACACAGACAACCAACAGGACTTGTGTCTTTAGAAAACCAACACAGCAACAGCAAAGCATAGTGTTCTACAGAGCTCTTCCATGGAAAACAAGCAATTTAGATCCTAAAACCTTTGCTCTTGCTCTGCAGAAGAGGAATACACCAACTGGTACAAAATATACTTCACTTGTGGAAAAGGGGCAAGAAAGTGTCTGCAGCAGCTTCTCTGCTTGCTGAAAACACAGGGAACAAACAGGGTTTGTGTCTTTAGAAAACCAACACAGCAACAGCAAAGCATAGTGTTCTACATAGCTCTTCCATGGAAAACAAGCAATTTAGATCCTAAAACCTTTGCTCTTGCTCTGCAGACGAGGAATACACCAACTGGTACAAAATATACTTCACTTGTGGAAAAGGGGCAAGAAAGTGTCTGCAGCAGCTTCTCTGCTTGCTGAAAACACAGGGAACAAACAGGGTTTGTGTCTGAGAAAACCAACACAGCAACAGCAAAGCACAGTGTTCTACATATCTCTTCCAAGGAAATCAAGCAATTTAGGTCCTAAAACCTTTGCTCTTGCTCTCCAGACGAGGAATACACCAACTGGTACAAAATATACTTCACTAGTGGAAAAGGAGCAAGAAAGTGTCTGCAGCAGCTTCTCTGCTTGCTGAAAACACAGAGAACAAACAGGGCTTGTGTCTTGAGAAAACAAACACAGCAACCGAAAACCATAGTGTTCTACAGAGCTCTTCCATGGAAAACAAGCAATTTAGATCCTAAAACCTTTGCTCTTGCTCTGCAGACGAGGAATACACCAACTGGTACAAAATATACTTCACTTGTGGAAAAGGGGCAAGAAAGTGTCTGCAGCAGCTTTTCTGCTCGCTGGAAACACATACAACTAACAAGGCTTGTGTCTTGAGAAAACCAACACGAGTAACAGCAAAGCATAGTGTTCTACAAAGCTCTTCCATGGAAATCAAGCAATTTAAGTCCTAAAACCTTTGCTCTTGCTTTGCAGACGAGGAACACACCAACTGGTACAAAATATACGTCAGTAGTGGAGAAAGCAGGTACGTGGTCTTCAAGAGCTTCTCTGCTTGCTGAAAACACAGGGAACAAACAGGGCTTGTGTGTTTAGAAAACCAACACAGCAACAGCAAAGCATAGTGTTCTTAATAGCTCTTCCAATGAAATCAAGCAATTTAGGTCCTAAAACCTTTGATCCGTCTCTGCAGACGAGGAACACACCAACTGGTACAAAATATACTTCACTTGTGAAAAAGGGGCAAGAAAGTGTCTGCAGCAGCTTCTCTGCTTGCTGCAAACACAGACAACCAACAGGACTTGTGTCTTGAGAAAACCAACACAGCAACAGCAACAGCAAGCATAGTGTTCTACATAGCTCTTCCATGGAAAACAAGCAATTTAGATCCTAAAACCTTGCTCTTGCTCTGCAGACGAGGAATACACCAACTGGTACAAAATATACTTCACTTGTGGAAAAGGGTCAAGAAAGTGTCTGCAGCAGCTTTTCTGCTCGCTGGAAACACATACAACTAACAAGGCTTGTGTCTTGAGAAAACCAACACAGTAACAGCAAAGCACAGTGTTCTACATATCTCTTCAAGGAAATCAAGCAATTTAGGTCCTAAAACCTTTGCTCCTGCTCTCCAGACGAGGAATACACCAACTGTACAAAATATACGTCAGTAGTGGAGAAAGCAGGTACGTGTCTTCAAGAGCTTCTCTGCTCGCTGCAAGTACAGAGAACAAACAGGGTTTGTTTCTTGAGAAAACCGACACAGCAACAGCAAAGCATAGTGTTCTACAGAGCTCTTCCATGGAAATCAAGCAATTTAGGTCCTAACACCTTTGCTCTTGCTCTGCAGACGAGGAATACACCAACTGGTACAAAATATACTTCACTTGTGGAAAAGGGGCAAGAAAGTGTCTGCAGCAGCTTCTCTGCTTGCTGCAAACCAGACAACCAACAGGACTTGTGTCTTGAGAAAACCAACACAGCAACAGCAAAGCATAGTGTTCTACAGAGCTCTTCATGGAAAACAAGCAATTTAGATCCTAAAACCTAACTGGTACAAAAATATACTTCACTTGTGGAAAAGGGGAGAGAAAGTGTCTGCAGCAGCTTCTCTGCTTGCTGAAAACACAGGGAACAAACAGGGTTTGTGTCTTGAGAAAACCAACACAGTAACAGCAAAGCACAGTGTTCTACATATCTCTTCCAAGGAAATCAAGCAATTTAGATCCTAAAACCTTTGCTCTTGCTCTGCAGACAAGGAATATACCAACTGGTACAAAATATACTTCACTAGTGGAAAAGGGCAAGAAAGTGTCTGCAGCAGCTTCTCTGCTTCTGCAAACACAGACAACCAACAGGATTGTGTCTTGAGAAAACCAACACAGCAACAGCAAAGCATAGTGTTCTACATAGCTCTTCCATGGAAAACAAGCAATTTAGATCCTAAAACCTTTGCTCTTGCTCTGCAGACGAGGAATACACCAACTGGTACAAAATATACTTCACTTGTGGAAAAGGGGCAAGAAAGTGTCTGCAGCAGCTTTTCTGCTCGCTGGAAACACATACAACTAACAAGGCTTGTGTCTTGAGAAAACCAACACAGCAACAGCAAAGCACAGTGTTCTACATATCTCTTCCAAGGAAATCAAGCAATTTAGGTCCTAAAACCTTTGCTCCTGCTCTCCAGACGAGGAATACACCAACTGGTACAAAATATACGTCAGTAGTGGAGAAAGCAGGTACGTGTCTTCAAGAGCTTCTCTGCTCGCTGCAAGTACAGAGAACAAACAGGGTTTGTTTCTTGAGAAAACAAACACAGCAACAGCAAAGCATAGTGTTCTACAGAGCTCTTCCATGGAAATCAAGCAATTTAGGTCCTAACACCTTTGCTCTTGCTCTGCAGACGAGGAATACACCAACTGGTACAAATATACTTCACTTGTGGAAAAGGGGCAGAGAAAGTGTCTGCAGCAGCTTCTCTGCTTGCTGCAAACACAGACAACCAACAGGACTTGTGTCTTGAGAAAACCAACACAGCAACAGCAAAGCATAGTGTTCTACATAGCTCTTCCATGGAAAACAAGCAATTTAGATCCTAAAACCTTTGCTCTTTGCTCTGCAGACAAGGAATACACCAACTGGTACAAAATATACTTCACTTGTGGAAAAGGGGCAAGAAAGTGTCTGCAGCAGCTTCTCTGCTTGCTGAAAACACAGGGAACAAACAGGGTTTGTGTCTTTAGAAAACCAACACAGCAACAGCAAAGCATAGTGTTCTACATAGCTCTTCCATGGAAAACAAGCAATTTAGATCCTAAATCTCTTTGCTCTTGCTCTGCAGACGAGGAATACACCAACTGGTACAAAATATACTTCACTTGTGGAAAAGGGGCAAGAAAGTGTCTGCAGCAGCTTCTCTGCTTGCTGAAAACACAGGGAACAAACAGGGCTTGTGTCTTGAGAAAACCAACACAATAACAGCAAAGCACAGTGTTCTACATATCTCTTCCAAGGAAATCAAGCAATTTAGATCCTAAAACCTTTGCTCTTGCTCTGCAGACAAGGAATACACCAACTGGTACAAAATATACTTCACTTGTGGAAAAGGGGCAAGAAAGTGTCTGCAGCAGCTTCTCTGCTTGCTGAAAACACAGGGAACAAACAGGGTTTGTGTCTTTAGAAAACCAACACAGCAACAGCAAAGCATAGTGTTCTACATAGCTCTTCCATGGAAAACAAGCAATTTAGATCCTAAAACCTTTGCTCTTGCTCTGCAGACGAGGAATACACCAACTGGTACAAAATATACTTCACTTGTGGAAAAGGGGCAAGAAAGTGTCTGCAGCAGCTTCTCTGCTTGCTGAAAACACAGAGAACAAACAGGGTTTGTGTCTTTAGAAAACCAACACCAGCAACAGCAAAGCATAGTGTTCTACATATCTCTTCCAAGGAAATCAAGCAATTTAGGTCCTAAAACCTTTGCTCTTGCTCTGCAGACAAGGAATACACCAACTGGTACAAAATATACTTCACTAGTGGAAAAGGGGCAAGAAAGTGGTCTGCAGCAGCTTCTCTGCTTGCTGAAACACACAGGGAACAGAACAGGGTTTGTGTCTTTAGAAAACCAACACAGCAACAGCAAAAGCATAGTGTTCTACATAGCTCTTCCATGGAAAACAAGCAATTTAGATCCTAAAAACCTTTGCTCTTGCTCTGCAGACGAGGAATACACCAACTGGTACAAAATATACTTCACTTGTGGAAAAGGGGCAAGAAAGTGTCTGCAGCAGCTTCTCTGCTTGCTGAAAACACAGAGAACAAACAGGGTTTGTGTCTTTAGAAAACCAACACAGCAACAGCAAAGCATAGTGT
This sequence comes from Prinia subflava, assembly GCF_021018805.1. Taxonomy (NCBI): domain Eukaryota; kingdom Metazoa; phylum Chordata; class Aves; order Passeriformes; family Cisticolidae; genus Prinia; species Prinia subflava. Next base: position 30,410 of record NW_026961088.1, on the reverse strand, counting down.
TTCTACATATCTCTTCCAAGGAAATCAAGCAATTTAGGTCCTAAAACCTTTGCTCCTGCTCTCCAGACGAGGAATACACCAACTGGTACAAAATATACGTCAGTAGTGGAAAAGGAGCAAGAAAGTGTCTGCAGCAGCTTCTCTGCTTGCTGAAAACACAGAGAACAAACAGGGCTTGTGTCTTGAGAAAACAAACACAGCAACCGAAAATCAATAGTGTTCTACAGAACTCTTCCATGGAAAACAAGCAATTTAGATCCTAAAACCTTTGCTCTTGCTCTGCAGACGAGGAATACACAACTGGTACAAAATATACTTCACTTGTGAAAAAGGGGCAAGAAAGTGTCTGCAGCAAGCTTCTCTGCTTGCTGCAAACACAGACAACCAACAGGACTTGTGTCTTGAGAAAACCAACACAGCAACAGCAAAGCATAGTGTTCTACAGAGCTCTTCCATGGAAAACAAGCAATTTAGATCCTAAAACCTTTGCTCTTGCTCTGCAGAAGAGGAATACACCAACTGGTACAAAATATACTTCACTTGTGGAAAAGGGGCAAGAAAGTGTCTGCAGCAGCTTCTCTGCTTGCTGAAAACACAGGGAACAAACAGGGTTTGTGTCTTTAGAAAACCAACACAGCAACAGCAAAGCATAGTGTTCTACATAGCTCTTCCATGGAAAACAAGCAATTTAGATCCTAAAACCTTTGCTCTTGCTCTGCAGACGAGGAATACACCAACTGGTACAAAATATACTTCACTTGTGGAAAAGGGGCAAGAAAGTGTCTGCAGCAGCTTCTCTGCTTGCTGAAAACACAGGGAACAAACAGGGTTTGTGTCTTGAGAAAACCAACACAGCAACAGCAAAGCACAGTGTTCTACATATCTCTTCCAAGGAAATCAAGCAATTTAGGTCCTAAAACCTTTGCTCTTGCTCTCCAGACGAGGAATACACCAACTGGTACAAAAATATACTTCACTAGTGGAAAAGGAGCAAGAAAGTGTCTGCAGCAGCTTCTCTGCTTGCTGAAAACACAGAGAACAAACAGGGCTTGTGTCTTGAGAAAACAAACACAGCAACCGAAAACCATAGTGTTCTACAGAGCTCTTCCATGGAAAACAAGCAATTTAGATCCTAAAACCTTTGCTCTTGCTCTGCAGACGAGGAATACACCAACTGGTACAAAATATACTTCACTTGTGGAAAAGGGGCAAGAAAGTGTCTGCAGCAGCTTTTCTGCTCGCTGGAAACACATACAACTAACAAGGCTTGTGTCTTGAGAAAACCAACACAGTAACAGCAAAGCATAGTGTTCTACAGAGCTCTTCCATGGAAATCAAGCAATTTAAGTCCTAAAACCTTTGCTCTTGCTTTGCAGACGAGGAACACACCAACTGGTACAAAATATACGTCAGTAGTGGAGAAAGCAGGTACGTGTCTTCAAGAGCTTCTCTGCTTGCTGAAAACACAGGGAACAAACAGGGCTTGTGTGTTTAGAAAACCAACACAGCAACAGCAAAGCATAGTGTTCTTAATAGCTCTTCCAATGAAATCAAGCAATTTAGGTCCTAAAACCTTTGATCCGTCTCTGCAGACGAGGAACACACCAACTGGTACAAAATATACTTCACTTGTGAAAAAGGGGCAAGAAAGTTGTCTGCAGCAGCTTCTCTGCTTGCTGCAAACACAGACAACCAACAGGGTTTGTGTCTTGAGAAAACCAACACAGCAACAGCAAAGCATAGTGTTCTACAGAGCTCTTCCATGGAAAACAAGCAATTTAGATCCTAAAAACCTTTGCTCCTGCTCTCCAGACGAGGAATACACCAACTGGTACAAAATATACGTCAGTAGTGGAGAAAGCAGGTACGTGTCTTCAAGAGCTTCTCTGCTCGCTGCAAGTACAGAGAACAAACAAGGGTTTGTTTCTTGAGAAAACCGACACAGCAACAGCAAAGCATAGTGTTCTACAGAGCTCTTCCATGGAAAACAAGCAATTTAGATCCTAAAAACCTTTGCTCTTGCTCTGCAAGACGAGGAATACACCAACTGGTACAAAATATACTTCACTTGTGGAAAAGGGGCAAGAAAGTGTCTGCAGCAGCTTTTCTGCTCGCTGGAAACACATACAACTAACAAGGCTTGTGTCTTGAGAAAACCAACACAGCAACAGCAAAGCACAGTGTTCTACATATCTCTTCCAAGGAAATCAAGCAATTTAGGTCCTAAAACCTTTGCTCCTGCTCTGCAGACGAGGAATACACCAACTGGTACAAAATATACGTCAGTAGTGGAGAAAGCAGGTACGTGTCTTCAAGAGCTTCTCTGCTCGCTGCAAGTACAGAGAGCAAACAGGGTTTGTTTCTTGAGAAAACCGACACAGCAACAGCAAAGCATAGTGTTCTACAGAGCTCTTCCATGGAAATCAAGCAATTTAGGTCCTAACACCTTTGCTCTTGCTCTGCAGACGAGGAATACACCAACTGGTACAAAAATATACTTCACTTGTGGAAAAGGGGCAAGAAAGTGTCTGCAGCAGCTTCTCTGCTTGCTGCAAACACAGACAACCAACAGGACTTGTGTCTTGAGAAAAACCAACACAGCAACAGCAAAGCATAGTGTTTCTACATAGCTCTTCCATGGAAAACAAGCAATTTAGATCCTAAAACCTTTGCTCTTGCTCTGCAGACAAGGAATACACCAACTGGTACAAAATATACTTCACTTGTGGAAAAGGGGCAAGAAAGTGTCTGCAGCAGCTTCTCTGCTTGCTGAAAAACACAGGGAACAAACAGGGTTTGTGTCTTTAGAAAACCAACACAGCAACAGCAAAGCATAGTGTTCTACATAGCTCTTCCATGGAAAACAAGCAATTTAGATCCTAAAATCTTTGCTCTTGCTCTGCAGACGAGGAATACACCAACTGGTACAAAAATATACTTCAGTTGTGGAAAAGGGGCAAGAAAGTGTCTGCAGCAGCTTCTCTGCTTGCTGAAAACACAGGGAACAAACCAGGGCTTGTGTCTTGAGAAAACCAACACAATAACAGCAAAGCACAGTGTTCTACATATCTCTTCCAAGGAAATCAAGCAATTTAGATCCTAAAACCTTTGCTCTTGCTCTGCAGACAAGGAATACACCAACTGGTACAAAAATATACTTCACTTGTGGAAAAGGGGCAAGAAAGTGTCTGCAGCAGCTTCTCTGCTTGCTGAAAAACACAGGGAACAAACAGGGCTTGTGTCTTTAGAAAACCAACACAGCAACAACAAAGCATAGTGTTCTACAGAGCTCTTCCATGGAAAACAAGCAATTTAGATCCTAAAACCTTTGCTCTTGCTCTGCAGACGAGGAATACACCAACTGGTACAAAATATACTTCACTTGTGGAAAAGGGGCAAGAAAGTGTCTGCAGCAGCTTCTCTGCTTGCTGAAAACACAGAGAACAAACAGGGTTTGTGTCTTTAGAAAACCAACACAGCAACAGCAAAGCATAGTGTTCTACATATCTCTTCCAAGGAAATCAAGCAATTTAGGTCCTAAAACCTTTGCTCTTGCTCTGCAGACAAGGAATACACCAACTGGTACAAAATATACTTCACTAGTGGAAAAGGGGCAAGAAAGTGTCTGCAGCAGCTTCTCTGCTTGCTGAAAACACAGGGAACAAACAGGGTTTGTGTCTTTAGAAAACCAACACAGCAACAGCAAAGCATAGTGTTCTACATAGCTCTTCCATGGAAAACAAGCAATTTAGATCCTAAAACCTTTGCTCTTGCTCTGCAGACGAGGAATACACCAACTGGTACAAAATATACTTCACTTGTGGAAAAGGGGCAAGAAAGTGTCTGCAGCAGCTTCTCTGCTTGCTGAAAACACAGAGAACAAACAGGGTTTGTGTCTTTAGAAAACCAACACAGCAACAGCAAAGCATAGTGTTCTACATATCTCTTCCAAGGAAATCAAGCAATTTAGGTCCTAAAACCTTTGCTCCTGCTCTCCAGACGAGGAATACACCAACTGGTACAAAATATACGTCAGTAGTGGAAAAGGAGCAAGAAAGTGTCTGCAGCAGCTTCTCTGCTTGCTGAAAACACAGAGAACAAACAGGGCTTGTGTCTTGAGAAAACAAACACAGCAACCGAAAATCATAGTGTTCTACAGAACTCTTCCATGGAAAACAAGCAATTTAGATCCTAAAACCTTTGCTCTTGCTCTGCAGACGAGGAATACACCAACTGGTACAAAATATACTTCACTTGTGAAAAAGGGGCAAGAAAGTGTCTGCAGCAGCTTCTCTGCTTGCTGCAAACACAGACAACCAACAGGACTTGTGTCTTGAGAAAACCAACACAGCAACAGCAAAGCATAGTGTTCTACAGAGCTCTTCCATGGAAAACAAGCAATTTAGATCCTAAAACCTTTGCTCTTGCTCTGCAGAAGAGGAATACACCAACTGGTACAAAATATACTTCACTTGTGGAAAAGGGGCAAGAAAGTGTCTGCAGCAGCTTCTCTGCTTGCTGAAAACACAGGGAACAAACAGGGTTTGTGTCTTTAGAAAACCAACACAGCAACAGCAAAGCATAGTGTTCTACATAGCTCTTCCATGGAAAACAAGCAATTTAGATCCTAAAACCTTTGCTCTTGCTCTGCAGACGAGGAATACACCAACTGGTACAAAATATACTTCACTTGTGGAAAAGGGGCAAGAAAGTGTCTGCAGCAGCTTCTCTGCTTGCTGAAAACACAGGGAACAAACAGGGTTTGTGTCTTGAGAAAACCAACACAGCAACAGCAAAGCATAGTGTTCTACATAGCTCTTCCATGGAAAACAAGCAATTTAGATCCTAAAACCTTTGCTCTTGCTCTGCAGACAAGGAATACACCAACTGGTACAAAATATACTTCACTTGTGGAAAAGGGGCAAGAAAGTGTCTGCAGCAGCTTTTCTGCTCGCTGGAAACACATACAACTAACAAGGCTTGTGTCTTGAGAAAACCAACACAGTAACAGCAAAGCATAGTGTTCTACAGAGCTCTTCCATGGAAATCAAGCAATTTAAGTCCTAAAACCTTTGCTCTTGCTTTGCAGACGAGGAACACACCAACTGGTACAAAATATACGTCAGTAGTGGAGAAAGCAGGTACGTGTCTTCAAGAGCTTCTCTGCTTGCTGAAAACACAGGGAACAAACAGGGCTTGTGTGTTTAGAAAACCAACACAGCAACAGCAAAGCATAGTGTTCTTAATAGCTCTTCCAATGAAATCAAGCAATTTAGGTCCTAAAACCTTTGATCCGTCTCTGCAGACGAGGAACACACCAACTGGTACAAAATATACTTCACTTGTGAAAAAGGGGCAAGAAAGTGTCTGCAGCAGCTTCTCTGCTTGCTGCAAACACAGACAACCAACAGGACTTGTGTCTTGAGAAAACCAACACAGCAACAGCAAAGCATAGTGTTCTACAGAGCTCTTCCATGGAAAACAAGCAATTTAGATCCTAAAACCTTTGCTCTTGCTCTGCAGACGAGGAATACACCAACTGGTACAAAATATACTTCACTTGTGGAAAAGGGGCAAGAAAGTGTCTGCAGCAGCTTTTCTGCTCGCTGGAAACACATACAACTAACAAGGCTTGTGTCTTGAGAAAACCAACACAGTAACAGCAAAGCACAGTGTTCTACATATCTCTTTCAAGGAAATCAAGCAATTTAGGTCCTAAAACCTTTGCTCCTGCTCTCCAGACGAGGAATACACCAACTGGTACAAAATATACGTCAGTAGTGGAGAAAGCAGGTACGTGTCTTCAAGAGCTTCTCTGCTCGCTGCAAGTACAGAGAACAAACAGGGTTTGTTTCTTGAGAAAACCGACACAGCAACAGCAAAGCATAGTGTTCTACAGAGCTCTTCCATGGAAATCAAGCAATTTAGGTCCTAACACCTTTGCTCTTGCTCTGCAGACGAGGAATACACCAACTGGTACAAAATATACTTCACTTGTGGAAAAGGGGCAAGAAAGTGTCTGCAGCAGCTTCTCTGCTTGCTGCAAACACAGACAACCAACAGGACTTGTGTCTTGAGAAAACCAACACAGCAACAGCAAAGCATAGTGTTCTACATAGCTCTTCCATGGAAAACAAGCAATTTAGATCCTAAAACCTTTGCTCTTGCTCTGCAGACAAGGAATACACCAACTGGTACAAAATATACTTCACTTGTGGAAAAGGGGCAAGAAAGTGTCTGCAGCAGCTTCCTCTGCTTGCTGAAAACACAGGGATCAAACAGGGTTCGTGTCTTTAGAAAACCAACACAGCAACAGCAAAGCATAGTGTTCTACATAGCTCTTCCATGGAAAACAAGCAATTTAGATCCTAAAACCTTTGCTCTTGCTCTGCAGACGAGGAATACACCAACTGGTACAAAATATACTTCACTTGTGGAAAAGGGGCAAGAAAGTGTCTGCAGCAGCTTTTCTGCTCGCTGGAAACACATACAACTAACAAGGCTTGTGTCTTGAGAAAACCAACACAGCAACAGCAAAGCACAGTGTTCTACATATCTCTTCCAAGGAAATCAAGCAATTTAGGTCCTAAAACCTTTGCTCCTGCTCTCCAGACGAGGAATACACCAACTGGTACAAAATATACGTCAGTAGTGGAGAAAGCAGGTACGTGTCTTCAAGAGCTTCTCTGCTCGCTGCAAGTACAGAGAACAAACAGGGTTTGTTTCTTGAGAAAACCGACACAGCAACAGCAAAGCATAGTGTTCTACAGAGCTCTTCCATGGAAATCAAGCAATTTAGGTCCTAACACCTTTGCTCTTGCTCTGCAGACGAGGAATACACCAACTGGTACAAAATATACTTCACTTGTGGAAAAGGGGCAAGAAAGTGTCTGCAGCAGCTTCTCTGCTTGCTGCAAACACAGACAACCAACAGGACTTGTGTCTTGAGAAAACCAACACAGCAACAGCAAAGCATAGTGTTCTACATAGCTCTTCCATGGAAAACAAGCAATTTAGATCCTAAAACCTTTGCTCTTGCTCTGCAGACAAGGAATACACCAACTGGTACAAAATATACTTCACTTGTGGAAAAGGGGCAAGAAAGTGTCTGCAGCAGCTTCTCTGCTTGCTGAAAACACAGGGAACAAACAGGGTTTGTGTCTTTAGAAAACCAACACAGCAACAGCAAAGCATAGTGTTCTACATAGCTCTTCCATGGAAAACAAGCAATTTAGATCCTAAAACCTTTGCTCTTGCTCTGCAGACGAGGAATACACCAACTGGTACAAAATATACTTCACTTGTGGAAAAGGGGCAAGAAAGTGTCTGCAGCAGCTTCTCTGCTTGCTGAAAACACAGAGAACAAACAGGGTTTGTGTCTTTAGAAAACCAACACAGCAACAGCAAAGCATAGTGTTCTACATATCTCTTCCAAGGAAATCAAGCAATTTAGGTCCTAAAACCTTTGCTCTTGCTCTGCAGACAAGGAATACACCAACTGGTACAAAATATACTTCACTAGTGGAAAAGGGGCAAGAAAGTGTCTGCAGCAGCTTCTCTGCTTGCTGAAAACACAGGGAACAAACAGGGTTTGTGTCTTTAGAAAACCAACACAGCAACAGCAAAGCATAGTGTTCTACATAGCTCTTCCATGGAAAACAAGCAATTTAGATCCTAAAACCTTTGCTCTTGCTCTGCAGACGAGGAATACACCAACTGGTACAAAATATACTTCACTTGTGGAAAAGGGGCAAGAAAGTGTCTGCAGCAGCTTCTCTGCTTGCTGAAAACACAGAGAACAAACAGGGTTTGTGTCTTTAGAAAACCAACACAGCAACAGCAAAGCATAGTGTTCTACATATCTCTTCCAAGGAAATCAAGCAATTTAGGTCCTAAAACCTTTGCTCCTGCTCTCCAGACGAGGAATACACCAACTGGTACAAAATATACGTCAGTAGTGGAAAAGGAGCAAGAAAGTGTCTGCAGCAGCTTCTCTGCTTGCTGAAAACACAGAGAACAAACAGGGCTTGTGTCTTGAGAAAACAAACACAGCAACCGAAAATCATAGTGTTCTACAGAACTCTTCCATGGAAAACAAGCAATTTAGATCCTAAAACCTTTGCTCTTGCTCTGCAGACGAGGAATACACCAACTGGTACAAAATATACTTCACTTGTGGAAAAGGGGCAAGAAAGTGTCTGCAGCAGCTTCCTCTGCTTGCTGAAAACACAGGGATCAAACAGGGTTCGTGTCTTTAGAAAACCAACACAGCAACAGCAAAGCATAGTGTTCTACATAGCTCTTCCATGGAAAACAAGCAATTTAGATCCTAAAACCTTTGCTCTTGCTCTGCAGACGAGGAATACACCAACTGGTACAAAATATACTTCAGTTGTGGAAAAGGGGCAAGAAAGTGTCTGCAGCAGCTTTTCTGCTCGCTGGAAACACATACAACTAACAAGGCTTGTGTCTTGAGAAAACCAACACAGCAACAGCAAAGCACAGTGTTCTACATATCTCTTCCAAGGAAATCAAGCAATTTAGGTCCTAAAACCTTTGCTCCTGCTCTCCAGACGAGGAATACACCAACTGGTACAAAATATACGTCAGTAGTGGAGAAAGCAGGTACGTGTCTTCAAGAGCTTCTCTGCTCGCTGCAAGTACAGAGAACAAACAGGGTTTGTTTCTTGAGAAAACCGACACAGCAACAGCAAAGCATAGTGTTCTACAGAGCTCTTCCATGGAAATCAAGCAATTTAGGTCCTAACACGTTTGCTCTTGCTCTGCAGACGAGGAACACACCAACTGGTACAAAATATATTTCACTTGTGGAAAAGGGGCAAGAAAGTGTCTGCAGCAGCTTCTCTGCTTGCTGAAAACACAGGGAACAAACAGGGTTTGTGTCTTGAGAAAACCAACACAGCAACAGCAAAGCACAGTGTTCTACATATCTCTTCCAAGGAAATCAAGCAATTTAGGTCCTAAAACCTTTGCTCCTGCTCTCCAGACGAGGAATACACCAACTGGTACAAAATATACTTCACTAGTGGAAAAGGAGCAAGAAAGTGTCTGCAGCAGCTTCTCTGCTTGCTGAAAACACAGAGAACAAACAGGGCTTGTGTCTTGAGAAAACAAACACAGCAACCGAAAACCATAGTGTTCTACATAGCTCTTCCATGGAAAACAAGCAATTTAGATCCTAAAACCTTTGCTCTTGCTCTGCAGACGAGGAATACACCAACTGGTACAAAATATACTTCACTTGTGGAAAAGGGGCAAGAAAGTGTCTGCAGCAGCTTTTCTGCTCGCTGGAAACACATACAACTAACAAGGCTTGTGTCTTGAGAAAACCAACACAGTAACAGCAAAGCACAGTGTTCTACATATCTCTTCCAAGGAAATCAAGCAATTTAGGTCCTAAAACCTTTGCTCCTGCTCTCCAGACGAGGAATACACCAACTGGTACAAAATATACGTCAGTAGTGGAGAAAGCAGGTACGTGTCTTCAAGAGCTTCTCTGCTCGCTGCAAGTACAGAGAACAAACAGGGTTTGTTTCTTGAGAAAACCAACACAGCAACAGCAAATCATAGTGTTCTACAGAGCTCTTCCATGGAAATCAAGCAATTTAGGTCCTAACACATTTGCTCTTGCTTTGCAGACGAGGAACACACCAACTGGTACAAAATATACTTCACTTGTGAAAAAGGGGCAAGAAAGTGTCTGCAGCAGCTTCTCTGCTTGCTGCAAACACAGACAACCAACAGGACTTGTGTCTTTAGAAAACCAACACAGCAACAGCAAAGCATAGTGTTCTACAGAGCTCTTCCATGGAAAACAAGCAATTTAGATCCTAAAACCTTTGCTCTTGCTCTGCAGAAGAGGAATACACCAACTGGTACAAAATATACTTCACTTGTGGAAAAGGGGCAAGAAAGTGTCTGCAGCAGCTTCTCTGCTTGCTGAAAACACAGGGAACAAACAGGGTTTGTGTCTTTAGAAAACCAACACAGCAACAGCAAAGCATAGTGTTCTACATAGCTCTTCCATGGAAAACAAGCAATTTAGATCCTAAAACCTTTGCTCTTGCTCTGCAGACGAGGAATACACCAACTGGTACAAAATATACTTCACTTGTGGAAAAGGGGCAAGAAAGTGTCTGCAGCAGCTTCTCTGCTTGCTGAAAACACAGGGAACAAACAGGGTTTGTGTCTTGAGAAAACCAACACAGCAACAGCAAAGCACAGTGTTCTACATATCTCTTCCAAGGAAATCAAGCAATTTAGGTCCTAAAACCTTTGCTCTTGCTCTCCAGACGAGGAATACACCAACTGGTACAAAATATACTTCACTAGTGGAAAAGGAGCAAGAAAGTGTCTGCAGCAGCTTCTCTGCTTGCTGAAAACACAGAGAACAAACAGGGCTTGTGTCTTGAGAAAACAAACACAGCAACCGAAAACCATAGTGTTCTACAGAGCTCTTCCATGGAAAACAAGCAATTTAGATCCTAAAACCTTTGCTCTTGCTCTGCAGACGAGGAATACACCAACTGGTACAAAATATACTTCACTTGTGGAAAAGGGGCAAGAAAGTGTCTGCAGCAGCTTTTCTGCTCGCTGGAAACACATACAACTAACAAGGCTTGTGTCTTGAGAAAACCAACACAGTAACAGCAAAGCATAGTGTTCTACAAAGCTCTTCCATGGAAATCAAGCAATTTAAGTCCTAAAACCTTTGCTCTTGCTTTGCAGACGAGGAACACACCAACTGGTACAAAATATACGTCAGTAGTGGAGAAAGCAGGTACGTGTCTTCAAGAGCTTCTCTGCTTGCTGAAAACACAGGGAACAAACAGGGCTTGTGTGTTTAGAAAACCAACACAGCAACAGCAAAGCATAGTGTTCTTAATAGCTCTTCCAATGAAATCAAGCAATTTAGGTCCTAAAACCTTTGATCCGTCTCTGCAGACGAGGAACACACCAACTGGTACAAAATATACTTCACTTGTGAAAAAGGGGCAAGAAAGTGTCTGCAGCAGCTTCTCTGCTTGCTGCAAACACAGACAACCAACAGGACTTGTGTCTTGAGAAAACCAACACAGCAACAGCAAAGCATAGTGTTCTACATAGCTCTTCCATGGAAAACAAGCAATTTAGATCCTAAAACCTTTGCTCTTGCTCTGCAGACGAGGAATACACCAACTGGTACAAAATATACTTCACTTGTGGAAAAGGGGCAAGAAAGTGTCTGCAGCAGCTTTTCTGCTCGCTGGAAACACATACAACTAACAAGGCTTGTGTCTTGAGAAAACCAACACAGTAACAGCAAAGCACAGTGTTCTACATATCTCTTCCAAGGAAATCAAGCAATTTAGGTCCTAAAACCTTTGCTCCTGCTCTCCAGACGAGGAATACACCAACTGGTACAAAATATACGTCAGTAGTGGAGAAAGCAGGTACGTGTCTTCAAGAGCTTCTCTGCTCGCTGCAAGTACAGAGAACAAACAGGGTTTGTTTCTTGAGAAAACCGACACAGCAACAGCAAAGCATAGTGTTCTACAGAGCTCTTCCATGGAAATCAAGCAATTTAGGTCCTAACACCTTTGCTCTTGCTCTGCAGACGAGGAATACACCAACTGGTACAAAATATACTTCACTTGTGGAAAAGGGGCAAGAAAGTGTCTGCAGCAGCTTCTCTGCTTGCTGCAAACACAGACAACCAACAGGACTTGTGTCTTGAGAAAACCAACACAGCAACAGCAAAGCATAGTGTTCTACAGAGCTCTTCCATGGAAAACAAGCAATTTAGATCCTAAAACCTTTGCTCTTGCTCTGCAGACCAGGAATACACCAACTGGTACAAAATATACTTCACTTGTGGAAAAGGGGAAGAAAGTGTCTGCAGCAGCTTCTCTGCTTGCTGAAAACACAGGGAACAAACAGGGTTTGTGTCTTGAGAAAACCAACACAGTAACAGCAAAGCACAGTGTTCTACATATCTCTTCCAAGGAAATCAAGCAATTTAGATCCTAAAACCTTTGCTCTTGCTCTGCAGACAAGGAATATACCAACTGGTACAAAATATACTTCACTAGTGGAAAAGGGGCAAGAAAGTGTCTGCAGCAGCTTCTCTGCTTCTGCAAACACAGACAACCAACAGGATTGTGTCTTGAGAAAACCAACACAGCAACAGCAAAGCATAGTGTTCTACATAGCTCTTCCATGGAAAACAAGCAATTTAGATCCTAAAACCTTTGCTCTTGCTCTGCAGACGAGGAATACACCAACTGGTACAAAATATACTTCACTTGTGGAAAAGGGGCAAGAAAGTGTCTGCAGCAGCTTTTCTGCTCGCTGGAAACACATACAACTAACAAGGCTTGTGTCTTGAGAAAACCAACACAGCAACAGCAAAGCACAGTGTTCTACATATCTCTTCCAAGGAAATCAAGCAATTTAGGTCCTAAAACCTTTGCTCCTGCTCTCCAGACGAGGAATACACCAACTGGTACAAAATATACGTCAGTAGTGGAGAAAGCAGGTACGTGTCTTCAAGAGCTTCTCTGCTCGCTGCAAGTACAGAGAACAAACAGGGTTTGTTTCTTGAGAAAACAAACACAGCAACAGCAAAGCATAGTGTTCTACAGAGCTCTTCCATGGAAATCAAGCAATTTAGGTCCTAACACCTTTGCTCTTGCTCTGCAGACGAGGAATACACCAACTGGTACAAAATATACTTCACTTGTGGAAAAGGGGCAAGAAAGTGTCTGCAGCAGCTTCTCTGCTTGCTGCAAACACAGACAACCAACAGGACTTGTGTCTTGAGAAAACCAACACAGCAACAGCAAAGCATAGTGTTCTACATAGCTCTTCCATGGAAAACAAGCAATTTAGATCCTAAAACCTTTGCTCTTGCTCTGCAGACAAGGAATACACCAACTGGTACAAAATATACTTCACTTGTGGAAAAGGGGCAAGAAAGTGTCTGCAGCAGCTTCTCTGCTTGCTGAAAACACAGGGAACAAACAGGGTTTGTGTCTTTAGAAAACCAACACAGCAACAGCAAAGCATAGTGTTCTACATAGCTCTTCCATGGAAAACAAGCAATTTAGATCCTAAAATCTTTGCTCTTGCTCTGCAGACGAGGAATACACCAACTGGTACAAAATATACTTCACTTGTGGAAAAGGGGCAAGAAAGTGTCTGCAGCAGCTTCTCTGCTTGCTGAAAACACAGGGAACAAACAGGGCTTGTGTCTTGAGAAAACCAACACAATAACAGCAAAGCACAGTGTTCTACATATCTCTTCCAAGGAAATCAAGCAATTTAGATCCTAAAACCTTTGCTCTTGCTCTGCAGACAAGGAATACACCAACTGGTACAAAATATACTTCACTTGTGGAAAAGGGGCAAGAAAGTGTCTGCAGCAGCTTCTCTGCTTGCTGAAAACACAGGGAACAAACAGGGTTTGTGTCTTTAGAAAACCAACACAGCAACAGCAAAGCATAGTGTTCTACATAGCTCTTCCATGGAAAACAAGCAATTTAGATCCTAAAACCTTTGCTCTTGCTCTGCAGACGAGGAATACACCAACTGGTACAAAATATACTTCACTTGTGGAAAAGGGGCAAGAAAGTGTCTGCAGCAGCTTCTCTGCTTGCTGAAAACACAGAGAACAAACAGGGTTTGTGTCTTTAGAAAACCAACACAGCAACAGCAAAGCATAGTGTTCTACATATCTCTTCCAAGGAAATCAAGCAATTTAGGTCCTAAAACCTTTGCTCTTGCTCTGCAGACAAGGAATACACCAACTGGTACAAAATATACTTCACTAGTGGAAAAGGGGCAAGAAAGTGTCTGCAGCAGCTTCTCTGCTTGCTGAAAACACAGGGAACAAACAGGGTTTGTGTCTTTAGAAAACCAACACAGCAACAGCAAAGCATAGTGTTCTACATAGCTCTTCCATGGAAAACAAGCAATTTAGATCCTAAAACCTTTGCTCTTGCTCTGCAGACGAGGAATACACCAACTGGTACAAAATATACTTCACTTGTGGAAAAGGGGCAAGAAAGTGTCTGCAGCAGCTTCTCTGCTTGCTGAAAACACAGAGAACAAACAGGGTTTGTGTCTTTAGAAAACCAACACAGCAACAGCAAAGCATAGTGTTCTACATATCTCTTCCAAGGAAATCAAGCAATTTAGGTCCTAAAACCTTTGCTCCTGCTCTCCAGACGAGGAATACACCAACTGGTACAAAATATACGTCAGTAGTGGAAAAGGAGCAAGAAAGTGTCTGCAGCAGCTTCTCTGCTTGCTGAAAACACAGAGAACAAACAGGGCTTGTGTCTTGAGAAAACAAACACAGCAACCGAAAATCATAGTGTTCTACAGAACTCTTCCATGGAAAACAAGCAATTTAGATCCTAAAACCTTTGCTCTTGCTCTGCAGACGAGGAATACACAACTGGTACAAAATATACTTCACTTGTGAAAAAGGGGCAAGAAAGTGTCTGCAGCAGCTTCTCTGCTTGCTGCAAACACAGACAACCAACAGGACTTGTGTCTTGAGAAAACCAACACAGCAACAGCAAAGCATAGTGTTCTACAGAGCTCTTCCATGGAAAACAAGCAATTTAGATCCTAAAACCTTTGCTCTTGCTCTGCAGAAGAGGAATACACCAACTGGTACAAAATATACTTCACTTGTGGAAAAGGGGCAAGAAAGTGTCTGCAGCAGCTTCTCTGCTTGCTGAAAACACAGGGAACAAACAGGGTTTGTGTCTTTAGAAAACCAACACAGCAACAGCAAAGCATAGTGTTCTACATAGCTCTTCCATGGAAAACAAGCAATTTAGATCCTAAAACCTTTGCTCTTGCTCTGCAGACGAGGAATACACCAACTGGTACAAAATATACTTCACTTGTGGAAAAGGGGCAAGAAAGTGTCTGCAGCAGCTTCTCTGCTTGCTGAAAACACAGGGAACAAACAGGGTTTGTGTCTTGAGAAAACCAACACAGCAACAGCAAAGCACAGTGTTCTACATATCTCTTCCAAGGAAATCAAGCAATTTAGGTCCTAAAACCTTTGCTCTTGCTCTCCAGACGAGGAATACACCAACTGGTACAAAATATACTTCACTAGTGGAAAAGGAGCAAGAAAGTGTCTGCAGCAGCTTCTCTGCTTGCTGAAAACACAGAGAACAAACAGGGCTTGTGTCTTGAGAAAACAAACACAGCAACCGAAAACCATAGTGTTCTACAGAGCTCTTCCATGGAAAACAAGCAATTTAGATCCTAAAACCTTTGCTCTTGCTCTGCAGACGAGGAATACACCAACTGGTACAAAATATACTTCACTTGTGGAAAAGGGGCAAGAAAGTGTCTGCAGCAGCTTTTCTGCTCGCTGGAAACACATACAACTAACAAGGCTTGTGTCTTGAGAAAACCAACACAGTAACAGCAAAGCATAGTGTTCTACAGAGCTCTTCCATGGAAATCAAGCAATTTAAGTCCTAAAACCTTTGCTCTTGCTTTGCAGACGAGGAACACACCAACTGGTACAAAATATACGTCAGTAGTGGAGAAAGCAGGTACGTGTCTTCAAGAGCTTCTCTGCTTGCTGAAAACACAGGGAACAAACAGGGCTTGTGTGTTTAGAAAACCAACACAGCAACAGCAAAGCATAGTGTTCTTAATAGCTCTTCCAATGAAATCAAGCAATTTAGGTCCTAAAACCTTTGATCCGTCTCTGCAGACGAGGAACACACCAACTGGTACAAAATATACTTCACTTGTGAAAAAGGGGCAAGAAAGTGTCTGCAGCAGCTTCTCTGCTTGCTGCAAACACAGACAACCAACAGGGTTTGTGTCTTGAGAAAACCAACACAGCAACAGCAAAGCATAGTGTTCTACAGAGCTCTTCCATGGAAAACAAGCAATTTAGATCCTAAAACCTTTGCTCCTGCTCTCCAGACGAGGAATACACCAACTGGTACAAAATATACGTCAGTAGTGGAGAAAGCAGGTACGTGTCTTCAAGAGCTTCTCTGCTCGCTGCAAGTACAGAGAACAAACAGGGTTTGTTTCTTGAGAAAACCGACACAGCAACAGCAAAGCATAGTGTTCTACAGAGCTCTTCCATGGAAAACAAGCAATTTAGATCCTAAAACCTTTGCTCTTGCTCTGCAGACGAGGAATACACCAACTGGTACAAAATATACTTCACTTGTGGAAAAGGGGCAAGAAAGTGTCTGCAGCAGCTTTTCTGCTCGCTGGAAACACATACAACTAACAAGGCTTGTGTCTTGAGAAAACCAACACAGCAACAGCAAAGCACAGTGTTCTACATATCTCTTCCAAGGAAATCAAGCAATTTAGGTCCTAAAACCTTTGCTCCTGCTCTGCAGACGAGGAATACACCAACTGGTACAAAATATACGTCAGTAGTGGAGAAAGCAGGTACGTGTCTTCAAGAGCTTCTCTGCTCGCTGCAAGTACAGAGAGCAAACAGGGTTTGTTTCTTGAGAAAACCGACACAGCAACAGCAAAGCATAGTGTTCTACAGAGCTCTTCCATGGAAATCAAGCAATTTAGGTCCTAACACCTTTGCTCTTGCTCTGCAGACGAGGAATACACCAACTGGTACAAAATATACTTCACTTGTGGAAAAGGGGCAAGAAAGTGTCTGCAGCAGCTTCTCTGCTTGCTGCAAACACAGACAACCAACAGGACTTGTGTCTTGAGAAAACCAACACAGCAACAGCAAAGCATAGTGTTCTACATAGCTCTTCCATGGAAAACAAGCAATTTAGATCCTAAAACCTTTGCTCTTGCTCTGCAGACAAGGAATACACCAACTGGTACAAAATATACTTCACTTGTGGAAAAGGGGCAAGAAAGTGTCTGCAGCAGCTTCTCTGCTTGCTGAAAACACAGGGAACAAACAGGGTTTGTGTCTTTAGAAAACCAACACAGCAACAGCAAAGCATAGTGTTCTACATAGCTCTTCCATGGAAAACAAGCAATTTAGATCCTAAAATCTTTGCTCTTGCTCTGCAGACGAGGAATACACCAACTGGTACAAAATATACTTCAGTTGTGGAAAAGGGGCAAGAAAGTGTCTGCAGCAGCTTCTCTGCTTGCTGAAAACACAGGGAACAAACAGGGCTTGTGTCTTGAGAAAACCAACACAATAACAGCAAAGCACAGTGTTCTACATATCTCTTCCAAGGAAATCAAGCAATTTAGATCCTAAAACCTTTGCTCTTGCTCTGCAGACAAGGAATACACCAACTGGTACAAAATATACTTCACTAGTGGAAAAGGGGCAAGAAAGTGTCTGCAGCAGCTTCTCTGCTTGCTGAAAACACAGGGAACAAACAGGGTTTGTGTCTTTAGAAAACCAACACAGCAACAGCAAAGCATAGTGTTCTACATAGCTCTTCCATGGAAAACAAGCAATTTAGATCCTAAAACCTTTGCTCTTGCTCTGCAGACGAGGAATACACCAACTGGTACAAAATATACTTCACTTGTGGAAAAGGGGCAAGAAAGTGTCTGCAGCAGCTTCTCTGCTTGCTGAAAACACAGAGAACAAACAGGGTTTGTGTCTTTAGAAAACCAACACAGCAACAGCAAAGCATAGTGTTCTACATATCTCTTCCAAGGAAATCAAGCAATTTAGGTCCTAAAACCTTTGCTCCTGCTCTCCAGACGAGGAATACACCAACTGGTACAAAATATACGTCAGTAGTGGAAAAGGAGCAAGAAAGTGTCTGCAGCAGCTTCTCTGCTTGCTGAAAACACAGAGAACAAACAGGGCTTGTGTCTTGAGAAAACAAACACAGCAACCGAAAATCATAGTGTTCTACAGAACTCTTCCATGGAAAACAAGCAATTTAGATCCTAAAACCTTTGCTCTTGCTCTGCAGACGAGGAATACACCAACTGGTACAAAATATACTTCACTTGTGAAAAAGGGGCAAGAAAGTGTCTGCAGCAGCTTCTCTGCTTGCTGCAAACACAGACAACCAACAGGACTTGTGTCTTGAGAAAACCAACACAGCAACAGCAAAGCATAGTGTTCTACAGAGCTCTTCCATGGAAAACAAGCAATTTAGATCCTAAAACCTTTGCTCTTGCTCTGCAGAAGAGGAATACACCAACTGGTACAAAATATACTTCACTTGTGGAAAAGGGGCAAGAAAGTGTCTGCAGCAGCTTCTCTGCTTGCTGAAAACACAGGGAACAAACAGGGTTTGTGTCTTTAGAAAACCAACACAGCAACAGCAAAGCATAGTGTTCTACATAGCTCTTCCATGGAAAACAAGCAATTTAGATCCTAAAACCTTTGCTCTTGCTCTGCAGACGAGGAATACACCAACTGGTACAAAATATACTTCACTTGTGGAAAAGGGGCAAGAAAGTGTCTGCAGCAGCTTCTCTGCTTGCTGAAAACACAGGGAACAAACAGGGTTTGTGTCTTGAGAAAACCAACACAGCAACAGCAAAGCATAGTGTTCTACATAGCTCTTCCATGGAAAACAAGCAATTTAGATCCTAAAACCTTTGCTCTTGCTCTGCAGACAAGGAATACACCAACTGGTACAAAATATACTTCACTTGTGGAAAAGGGGCAAGAAAGTGTCTGCAGCAGCTTTTCTGCTCGCTGGAAACACATACAACTAACAAGGCTTGTGTCTTGAGAAAACCAACACAGTAACAGCAAAGCATAGTGTTCTACAGAGCTCTTCCATGGAAATCAAGCAATTTAAGTCCTAAAACCTTTGCTCTTGCTTTGCAGACGAGGAACACACCAACTGGTACAAAATATACGTCAGTAGTGGAGAAAGCAGGTACGTGTCTTCAAGAGCTTCTCTGCTTGCTGAAAACACAGGGAACAAACAGGGCTTGTGTGTTTAGAAAACCAACACAGCAACAGCAAAGCATAGTGTTCTTAATAGCTCTTCCAATGAAATCAAGCAATTTAGGTCCTAAAACCTTTGATCCGTCTCTGCAGACGAGGAACACACCAACTGGTACAAAATATACTTCACTTGTGAAAAAGGGGCAAGAAAGTGTCTGCAGCAGCTTCTCTGCTTGCTGCAAACACAGACAACCAACAGGACTTGTGTCTTGAGAAAACCAACACAGCAACAGCAAAGCATAGTGTTCTACAGAGCTCTTCCATGGAAAACAAGCAATTTAGATCCTAAAACCTTTGCTCTTGCTCTGCAGACGAGGAATACACCAACTGGTACAAAATATACTTCACTTGTGGAAAAGGGGCAAGAAAGTGTCTGCAGCAGCTTTTCTGCTCGCTGGAAACACATACAACTAACAAGGCTTGTGTCTTGAGAAAACCAACACAGTAACAGCAAAGCACAGTGTTCTACATATCTCTTTCAAGGAAATCAAGCAATTTAGGTCCTAAAACCTTTGCTCCTGCTCTCCAGACGAGGAATACACCAACTGGTACAAAATATACGTCAGTAGTGGAGAAAGCAGGTACGTGTCTTCAAGAGCTTCTCTGCTCGCTGCAAGTACAGAGAACAAACAGGGTTTGTTTCTTGAGAAAACCGACACAGCAACAGCAAAGCATAGTGTTCTACAGAGCTCTTCCATGGAAATCAAGCAATTTAGGTCCTAACACCTTTGCTCTTGCTCTGCAGACGAGGAATACACCAACTGGTACAAAATATACTTCACTTGTGGAAAAGGGGCAAGAAAGTGTCTGCAGCAGCTTCTCTGCTTGCTGCAAACACAGACAACCAACAGGACTTGTGTCTTGAGAAAACCAACACAGCAACAGCAAAGCATAGTGTTCTACATAGCTCTTCCATGGAAAACAAGCAATTTAGATCCTAAAACCTTTGCTCTTGCTCTGCAGACAAGGAATACACCAACTGGTACAAAATATACTTCACTTGTGGAAAAGGGGCAAGAAAGTGTCTGCAGCAGCTTCCTCTGCTTGCTGAAAACACAGGGATCAAACAGGGTTCGTGTCTTTAGAAAACCAACACAGCAACAGCAAAGCATAGTGTTCTACATAGCTCTTCCATGGAAAACAAGCAATTTAGATCCTAAAACCTTTGCTCTTGCTCTGCAGACGAGGAATACACCAACTGGTACAAAATATACTTCACTTGTGGAAAAGGGGCAAGAAAGTGTCTGCAGCAGCTTTTCTGCTCGCTGGAAACACATACAACTAACAAGGCTTGTGTCTTGAGAAAACCAACACAGCAACAGCAAAGCACAGTGTTCTACATATCTCTTCCAAGGAAATCAAGCAATTTAGGTCCTAAAACCTTTGCTCCTGCTCTCCAGACGAGGAATACACCAACTGGTACAAAATATACGTCAGTAGTGGAGAAAGCAGGTACGTGTCTTCAAGAGCTTCTCTGCTCGCTGCAAGTACAGAGAACAAACAGGGTTTGTTTCTTGAGAAAACCGACACAGCAACAGCAAAGCATAGTGTTCTACAGAGCTCTTCCATGGAAATCAAGCAATTTAGGTCCTAACACCTTTGCTCTTGCTCTGCAGACGAGGAATACACCAACTGGTACAAAATATACTTCACTTGTGGAAAAGGGGCAAGAAAGTGTCTGCAGCAGCTTCTCTGCTTGCTGCAAACACAGACAACCAACAGGACTTGTGTCTTGAGAAAACCAACACAGCAACAGCAAAGCATAGTGTTCTACATAGCTCTTCCATGGAAAACAAGCAATTTAGATCCTAAAACCTTTGCTCTTGCTCTGCAGACAAGGAATACACCAACTGGTACAAAATATACTTCACTTGTGGAAAAGGGGCAAGAAAGTGTCTGCAGCAGCTTCTCTGCTTGCTGAAAACACAGGGAACAAACAGGGTTTGTGTCTTTAGAAAACCAACACAGCAACAGCAAAGCATAGTGTTCTACATAGCTCTTCCATGGAAAACAAGCAATTTAGATCCTAAAACCTTTGCTCTTGCTCTGCAGACGAGGAATACACCAACTGGTACAAAATATACTTCACTTGTGGAAAAGGGGCAAGAAAGTGTCTGCAGCAGCTTCTCTGCTTGCTGAAAACACAGAGAACAAACAGGGTTTGTGTCTTTAGAAAACCAACACAGCAACAGCAAAGCATAGTGTTCTACATATCTCTTCCAAGGAAATCAAGCAATTTAGGTCCTAAAACCTTTGCTCTTGCTCTGCAGACAAGGAATACACCAACTGGTACAAAATATACTTCACTAGTGGAAAAGGGGCAAGAAAGTGTCTGCAGCAGCTTCTCTGCTTGCTGAAAACACAGGGAACAAACAGGGTTTGTGTCTTTAGAAAACCAACACAGCAACAGCAAAGCATAGTGTTCTACATAGCTCTTCCATGGAAAACAAGCAATTTAGATCCTAAAACCTTTGCTCTTGCTCTGCAGACGAGGAATACACCAACTGGTACAAAATATACTTCACTTGTGGAAAAGGGGCAAGAAAGTGTCTGCAGCAGCTTCTCTGCTTGCTGAAAACACAGAGAACAAACAGGGTTTGTGTCTTTAGAAAACCAACACAGCAACAGCAAAGCATAGTGTTCTACATATCTCTTCCAAGGAAATCAAGCAATTTAGGTCCTAAAACCTTTGCTCCTGCTCTCCAGACGAGGAATACACCAACTGGTACAAAATATACGTCAGTAGTGGAAAAGGAGCAAGAAAGTGTCTGCAGCAGCTTCTCTGCTTGCTGAAAACACAGAGAACAAACAGGGCTTGTGTCTTGAGAAAACAAACACAGCAACCGAAAATCATAGTGTTCTACAGAACTCTTCCATGGAAAACAAGCAATTTAGATCCTAAAACCTTTGCTCTTGCTCTGCAGACGAGGAATACACCAACTGGTACAAAATATACTTCACTTGTGGAAAAGGGGCAAGAAAGTGTCTGCAGCAGCTTCCTCTGCTTGCTGAAAACACAGGGATCAAACAGGGTTCGTGTCTTTAGAAAACCAACACAGCAACAGCAAAGCATAGTGTTCTACATAGCTCTTCCATGGAAAACAAGCAATTTAGATCCTAAAACCTTTGCTCTTGCTCTGCAGACGAGGAATACACCAACTGGTACAAAATATACTTCAGTTGTGGAAAAGGGGCAAGAAAGTGTCTGCAGCAGCTTTTCTGCTCGCTGGAAACACATACAACTAACAAGGCTTGTGTCTTGAGAAAACCAACACAGCAACAGCAAAGCACAGTGTTCTACATATCTCTTCCAAGGAAATCAAGCAATTTAGGTCCTAAAACCTTTGCTCCTGCTCTCCAGACGAGGAATACACCAACTGGTACAAAATATACGTCAGTAGTGGAGAAAGCAGGTACGTGTCTTCAAGAGCTTCTCTGCTCGCTGCAAGTACAGAGAACAAACAGGGTTTGTTTCTTGAGAAAACCGACACAGCAACAGCAAAGCATAGTGTTCTACAGAGCTCTTCCATGGAAATCAAGCAATTTAGGTCCTAACACCTTTGCTCTTGCTCTGCAGACGAGGAATACACCAACTGGTACAAAATATACTTCACTTGTGGAAAAGGGGCAAGAAAGTGTCTGCAGCAGCTTCTCTGCTTGCTGCAAACACAGACAACCAACAGGACTTGTGTCTTGAGAAAACCAACACAGCAACAGCAAAGCATAGTGTTCTACATAGCTCTTCCATGGAAAACAAGCAATTTAGATCCTAAAACCTTTGCTCTTGCTCTGCAGACAAGGAATACACCAACTGGTACAAAATATACTTCACTTGTGGAAAAGGGGCAAGAAAGTGTCTGCAGCAGCTTCTCTGCTTGCTGAAAACACAGGGAACAAACAGGGTTTGTGTCTTTAGAAAACCAACACAGCAACAGCAAAGCATAGTGTTCTACATAGCTCTTCCATGGAAAACAAGCAATTTAGATCCTAAAATCTTTGCTCTTGCTCTGCAGACGAGGAATACACCAACTGGTACAAAATATACTTCAGTTGTGGAAAAGGGGCAAGAAAGTGTCTGCAGCAGCTTCTCTGCTTGCTGAAAACACAGGGAACAAACAGGGCTTGTGTCTTGAGAAAACCAACACAATAACAGCAAAGCACAGTGTTCTACATATCTCTTCCAAGGAAATCAAGCAATTTAGATCCTAAAACCTTTGCTCTTGCTCTGCAGACAAGGAATACACCAACTGGTACAAAATATACTTCACTTGTGGAAAAGGGGCAAGAAAGTGTCTGCAGCAGCTTCCTCTGCTTGCTGAAAACACAGGGATCAAACAGGGTTCGTGTCTTTAGAAAACCAACACAGCAACAGCAAAGCATAGTGTTCTACATAGCTCTTCCATGGAAAACAAGCAATTTAGATCCTAAAACCTTTGCTCTTGCTCTGCAGACGAGGAATACACCAACTGGTACAAAATATACTTCACTTGTGGAAAAGGGGCAAGAAAGTGTCTGCAGCAGCTTTTCTGCTCGCTGGAAACACATACAACTAACAAGGCTTGTGTCTTGAGAAAACCAACACAGCAACAGCAAAGCACAGTGTTCTACATATCTCTTCCAAGGAAATCAAGCAATTTAGGTCCTAAAACCTTTGCTCCTGCTCTCCAGACGAGGAATACACCAACTGGTACAAAATATACGTCAGTAGTGGAGAAAGCAGGTACGTGTCTTCAAGAGCTTCTCTGCTCGCTGCAAGTACAGAGAACAAACAGGGTTTGTTTCTTGAGAAAACCGACACAGCAACAGCAAAGCATAGTGTTCTACAGAGCTCTTCCATGGAAATCAAGCAATTTAGGTCCTAACACCTTTGCTCTTGCTCTGCAGACGAGGAATACACCAACTGGTACAAAATATACTTCACTTGTGGAAAAGGGGCAAGAAAGTGTCTGCAGCAGCTTCTCTGCTTGCTGCAAACACAGACAACCAACAGGACTTGTGTCTTGAGAAAACCAACACAGCAACAGCAAAGCATAGTGTTCTACATAGCTCTTCCATGGAAAACAAGCAATTTAGATCCTAAAACCTTTGCTCTTGCTCTGCAGACAAGGAATACACCAACTGGTACAAAATATACTTCACTTGTGGAAAAGGGGCAAGAAAGTGTCTGCAGCAGCTTCTCTGCTTGCTGAAAACACAGGGAACAAACAGGGTTTGTGTCTTTAGAAAACCAACACAGCAACAGCAAAGCATAGTGTTCTACATAGCTCTTCCATGGAAAACAAGCAATTTAGATCCTAAAATCTTTGCTCTTGCTCTGCAGACGAGGAATACACCAACTGGTACAAAATATACTTCACTTGTGGAAAAGGGGCAAGAAAGTGTCTGCAGCAGCTTCTCTGCTTGCTGAAAACACAGGGAACAAACAGGGCTTGTATCTTGAGAAAACCAACACAATAACAGCAAAGCACAGTGTTCTACATATCTCTTCCAAGGAAATCAAGCAATTTAGATCCTAAAACCTTTGCTCTTGCTCTGCAGACAAGGAATACACCAACTGGTACAAAATATACTTCACTTGTGGAAAAGGGGCAAGAAAGTGTCTGCAGCAGCTTCTCTGCTTGCTGAAAACACAGGGAACAAACAGGGTTTGTGTCTTTAGAAAACCAACACAGCAACAGCAAAGCATAGTGTTCTACATAGCTCTTCCATGGAAAACAAGCAATTTAGATCCTAAAACCTTTGCTCTTGCTCTGCAGACGAGGAATACACCAACTGGTACAAAATATACTTCACTTGTGGAAAAGGGGCAAGAAAGTGTCTGCAGCAGCTTCTCTGCTTGCTGAAAACACAGAGAACAAACAGGGTTTGTGTCTTTAGAAAACCAACACAGCAACAGCAAAGCATAGTGTTCTACATATCTCTTCCAAGGAAATCAAGCAATTTAGGTCCTAAAACCTTTGCTCTTGCTCTGCAGACAAGGAATACACCAACTGGTACAAAATATACTTCACTAGTGGAAAAGGGGCAAGAAAGTGTCTGCAGCAGCTTCTCTGCTTGCTGAAAACACAGGGAACAAACAGGGTTTGTGTCTTTAGAAAACCAACACAGCAACAGCAAAGCATAGTGTTCTACATAGCTCTTCCATGGAAAACAAGCAATTTAGATCCTAAAACCTTTGCTCTTGCTCTGCAGACGAGGAATACACCAACTGGTACAAAATATACTTCACTTGTGGAAAAGGGGCAAGAAAGTGTCTGCAGCAGCTTCTCTGCTTGCTGAAAACACAGAGAACAAACAGGGTTTGTGTCTTTAGAAAACCAACACAGCAACAGCAAAGCATAGTGTTCTACATATCTCTTCCAAGGAAATCAAGCAATTTAGGTCCTAAAACCTTTGCTCCTGCTCTCCAGACGAGGAATACACCAACTGGTACAAAATATACGTCAGTAGTGGAAAAGGAGCAAGAAAGTGTCTGCAGCAGCTTCTCTGCTTGCTGAAAACACAGAGAACAAACAGGGCTTGTGTCTTGAGAAAACAAACACAGCAACCGAAAATCATAGTGTTCTACAGAACTCTTCCATGGAAAACAAGCAATTTAGATCCTAAAACCTTTGCTCTTGCTCTGCAGACGAGGAATACACCAACTGGTACAAAATATACTTCACTTGTGGAAAAGGGGCAAGAAAGTGTCTGCAGCAGCTTCCTCTGCTTGCTGAAAACACAGGGATCAAACAGGGTTCGTGTCTTTAGAAAACCAACACAGCAACAGCAAAGCATAGTGTTCTACATAGCTCTTCCATGGAAAACAAGCAATTTAGATCCTAAAACCTTTGCTCTTGCTCTGCAGACGAGGAATACACCAACTGGTACAAAATATACTTCAGTTGTGGAAAAGGGGCAAGAAAGTGTCTGCAGCAGCTTTTCTGCTCGCTGGAAACACATACAACTAACAAGGCTTGTGTCTTGAGAAAACCAACACAGCAACAGCAAAGCACAGTGTTCTACATATCTCTTCCAAGGAAATCAAGCAATTTAGGTCCTAAAACCTTTGCTCCTGCTCTCCAGACGAGGAATACACCAACTGGTACAAAATATACGTCAGTAGTGGAGAAAGCAGGTACGTGTCTTCAAGAGCTTCTCTGCTCGCTGCAAGTACAGAGAACAAACAGGGTTTGTTTCTTGAGAAAACCGACACAGCAACAGCAAAGCATAGTGTTCTACAGAGCTCTTCCATGGAAATCAAGCAATTTAGGTCCTAACACCTTTGCTCTTGCTCTGCAGACGAGGAATACACCAACTGGTACAAAATATACTTCACTTGTGGAAAAGGGGCAAGAAAGTGTCTGCAGCAGCTTCTCTGCTTGCTGCAAACACAGACAACCAACAGGACTTGTGTCTTGAGAAAACCAACACAGCAACAGCAAAGCATAGTGTTCTACATAGCTCTTCCATGGAAAACAAGCAATTTAGATCCTAAAACCTTTGCTCTTGCTCTGCAGACAAGGAATACACCAACTGGTACAAAATATACTTCACTTGTGGAAAAGGGGCAAGAAAGTGTCTGCAGCAGCTTCTCTGCTTGCTGAAAACACAGGGAACAAACAGGGTTTGTGTCTTTAGAAAACCAACACAGCAACAGCAAAGCATAGTGTTCTACATAGCTCTTCCATGGAAAACAAGCAATTTAGATCCTAAAATCTTTGCTCTTGCTCTGCAGACGAGGAATACACCAACTGGTACAAAATATACTTCAGTTGTGGAAAAGGGGCAAGAAAGTGTCTGCAGCAGCTTCTCTGCTTGCTGAAAACACAGGGAACAAACAGGGCTTGTGTCTTGAGAAAACCAACACAATAACAGCAAAGCACAGTGTTCTACATATCTCTTCCAAGGAAATCAAGCAATTTAGATCCTAAAACCTTTGCTCTTGCTCTGCAGACAAGGAATACACCAACTGGTACAAAATATACTTCACTTGTGGAAAAGGGGCAAGAAAGTGTCTGCAGCAGCTTCTCTGCTTGCTGAAAACACAGGGAACAAACAGGGTTTGTGTCTTTAGAAAACCAACACAGCAACAGCAAAGCATAGTGTTCTACATAGCTCTTCCATGGAAAACAAGCAATTTAGATCCTAAAACCTTTGCTCTTGCTCTGCAGACGAGGAATACACCAACTGGTACAAAATATACTTCACTAGTGGAAAAGGGGCAAGAAAGTGTCTGCAGCAGCTTCTCTGCTTGCTGAAAACACAGAGAACAAACAGGGTTTGTGTCTTTAGAAAACCAACACAGCAACAGCAAAGCATAGTGTTCTACATATCTCTTCCAAGGAAATCAAGCAATTTAGGTCCTAAAACCTTTGCTCTTGCTCTGCAGACAAGGAATACACCAACTGGTACAAAATATACTTCACTAGTGGAAAAGGGGCAAGAAAGTGTCTGCAGCAGCTTCTCTGCTTGCTGAAAACACAGGGAACAAACAGGGTTTGTGTCTTTAGAAAACCAACACAGCAACAGCAAAGCATAGTGTTCTACATAGCTCTTCCATGGAAAACAAGCAATTTAGATCCTAAAACCTTTGCTCTTGCTCTGCAGACGAGGAATACACCAACTGGTACAAAATATACTTCACTTGTGGAAAAGGGGCAAGAAAGTGTCTGCAGCAGCTTCTCTGCTTGCTGAAAACACAGAGAACAAACAGGGTTTGTGTCTTTAGAAAACCAACACAGCAACAGCAAAGCATAGTGTTCTACATATCTCTTCCAAGGAAATCAAGCAATTTAGGTCCTAAAACCTTTGCTCCTGCTCTCCAGACGAGGAATACACCAACTGGTACAAAATATACGTCAGTAGTGGAAAAGGAGCAAGAAAGTGTCTGCAGCAGCTTCTCTGCTTGCTGAAAACACAGAGAACAAACAGGGCTTGTGTCTTGAGAAAACAAACACAGCAACCGAAAATCATAGTGTTCTACAGAACTCTTCCATGGAAAACAAGCAATTTAGATCCTAAAACCTTTGCTCTTGCTCTGCAGACGAGGAATACACCAACTGGTACAAAATATACTTCACTTGTGGAAAAGGGGCAAGAAAGTGTCTGCAGCAGCTTTTCTGCTCGCTGGAAACACATACAACTAACAAGGCTTGTGTCTTGAGAAAACCAACACAGTAACAGCAAAGCACAGTGTTCTACATATCTCTTCCAAGGAAATCAAGCAATTTAGGTCCTAAAACCTTTGCTCCTGCTCTCCAGACGAGGAATACACCAACTGGTACAAAATATACGTCAGTAGTGGAGAAAGCAGGTACGTGTCTTCAAGAGCTTCTCTGCTCGCTGCAAGTACAGAGAACAAACAGGGTTTGTTTCTTTAGAAAACCAACACAGCAACAGCAAAGCATAGTGTTCTACAGAGCTCTTCCATGGAAATCAAGCAATTTAGGTCCTAACACATTTGCTCTTGCTTTGCAGACGAGGAACACACCAACTGGTACAAAATATACTTCACTTGTGAAAAAGGGGCAAGAAAGTGTCTGCAGCAGCTTCTCTGCTTGCTGCAAACACAGACAACCAACAGGACTTGTGTCTTGAGAAAACCAACACAGCAACAGCAAAGCATAGTGTTCTACAGAGCTCTTCCATGGAAAACAAGCAATTTAGATCCTAAAACCTTTGCTCTTGCTCTGCAGAAGAGGAATACACCAACTGGTACAAAATATACTTCACTTGTGGAAAAGGGGCAAGAAAGTGTCTGCAGCAGCTTCTCTGCTTGCTGAAAACACAGGGAACAAACAGGGTTTGTGTCTTTAGAAAACCCAACACAGCAACAGCAAAGCATAGTGTTTCTACAGAGCTCTTCCATGGGAAAACAAGCAATTTAGATCCTAAAACCTTTGCTCTTGCTCTGCAGACGAGGAATACACCAACTGGTACAAAATATACTTCACTTGTGGAAAAGGGGGCAAGAAAGTGTCTGCAGCAGCTTTTCTGCTCGCTGGAAACACATACAACTAACAAGGCTTGTGTCTTGAGGAAAACCAACACAGTAAAAGCAAAGCACAGTGTTCTACATATCTCTTCCAAGGAAATCAAGCAATTTAGGTCCTAAAACCTTTGCTCCTGCTCTCCAGACGAGGAACACACCAACTGGTACAAAATATACGTCAGTAGTGGAGAAAGCAGGTACGTGTCTTCAAGAGCTTCTCTGCTCGCTGCAAGTACAGAGAACAAACAGGGTTTGTTTCTTGAGAAAACCAACACAGCAACAGCAAAGCATAGTGTTCTACAGAGCTCTTCCATGGAAATCAAGCAATTTAGGTCCTAACACATTTGCTCTTGCTTTGCAGACGAGGAACACACCAACTGGTACAAAATATACTTCACTTGTGAAAAAGGGGCAAGAAAGTGTCTGCAGCAGCTTCTCTGCTTGCTGCAAACACAGAGAACCAACAGGACTTGTGTCTTGAGAAAACCAACACAGCAACAGCAAAGCATAGTGTTCTACAGAGCTCTTCCATGGAAAACAAGCAATTTAGATCCTAAAACCTTTGCTCTTGCTCTGCAGACGAGGAATACACCAACTGGTACAAAATATACTTCACTTGTGGAAAAGGGGCAAGAAAGTGTCTGCAGCAGCTTTTCTGCTCGCTGGAAACACATACAACCAACAAGACTTGTGTCTTGAGAAAACCAACACAGTAACAGCAAAGCATAGTGTTCTACAGAGCTCTTCCATGGAAATCAAGCAATTTAAGTCCTAAAACCTTTGCTCTTGCTTTGCAGACGAGGAACACACCAACTGGTACAAAATATACGTCAGTAGTGGAGAAAGCAGGTACGTGTCTTCAAGAGCTTCTCTGCTTGCTGAAAACACAGGGAACAAACAGGGCTTGTGTGTTTAGAAAACCAACACAGCAACAGCAAAGCATAGTGTTCTTAATAGCTCTTCCAATGAAATCAAGCAATTTAGGTCCTAAAACCTTTGCTCTTGCTCTGCAGACGAGGAACACACCAACTGGTACAAAATATACTTCACTTGTGAAAAAGGGGCAAGAAAGTGTCTGCAGCAGCTTCTCTGCTTGCTGCAAACACAGACAACCAACAGGACTTGTGTCTTGAGAAAACCAACACAGCAACAGCAAAGCATAGTGTTCTACATAGCTCTTCCATGGAAAACAAGCAATTTAGATCCTAAAACCTTTGCTCTTGCTCTGCAGACAAGGAATACACCAACTGGTACAAAATATACTTCACTTGTGGAAAAGGGGCAAGAAAGTGTCTGCAGCAGCTTCTCTGCTTGCTGAAAACACAGGGAACAAACAGGGTTTGTGTCTTTAGAAAACCAACACAGCAACAGCAAAGCATAGTGTTCTACAGAGCTCTTCCATGGAAAACAAGCAATTTAGATCCTAAAACCTTTGCTCTTGCTCTGCAGACGAGGAATACACCAACTGGTACAAAATATACTTCACTTGTGGAAAAGGGGCAAGAAAGTGTCTGC